>NC_046661.1:24213407-24219100 GCF_010883055.1 Belonocnema kinseyi
TTGTGAATAAAATCTTTTTATATGTACGTATTTTGTTGAATAAATTGAATTCTTTCGGAAAAATTGAATTTTTTTTTAGTGGCCCTAATAATTTGGGACACCTATTTTTTCGAAAAAGTGCCCAAATAAATGAACGAATGGAATTGCGAGAACTATAATTTAGAAAAAATCGTTAACTCGACTCATTTATTCACTCAAAAAATTTGGTGCAGTTTGTTCCAATAGAAAAAAAATTATCCTTAAAAAATGGGTTGGCCTTATAAATATCGGACACACTGTAGCCATTTTTCTTCCCAATGTGCGACACTTCTTTAGGTACGCAACCAAAAACTCTTTTTTTTTGTTTTCGTTTTTTTTTAATAATCTTGTAGGACATTAAAAAATGAACATTCTTCTTTTCTTGACTTTTTTCCATATCGTGCGTTATTTGACTTAAAATGTCGATTTTCGTGTGTTTTTTGGAATATTCCAAATGCTATAACTCTGGTAAATTTTGGTTTTATAGAAAAAAGTCATTAGGATAAATTGTTCGTCTGTGTGAATACTATGAATATCCGTTCAGAAAATTTTTTAATTAAAAAAAGTGGTCTTGAAAATGTTCAAAATACGCCCACTTTTTAAATTTTTATCCAATCTGTCAATTCCTTCGAAAGTTATTGTGCTAACAAACTGAAAATCTACCGACCCACACACAGCCATACATAGAGACCGTTTCGTAAAAACCTGTTTTTCAGATTTAGGTGGTCTCAAAACGTGGACATTTCACAAAAACGGGGGGGGGGAGGGGAATTTCATACAAATCTAATACCTTCTCTTGATGAGAATGTAAAAATTAATTAATTGGTCATGAATGTTTCGGTAGTTCTGTTTTTTGTTCGAATCGTTAAAAATAGCATTAAGGAGATTTAAGAAAGTAAATTTTTTGAAAAGCCACACACGAGACGAATAAGAAAATTAAAAAACGCAAGGTGTGGTGAGAATGTGCCTATGCAACGGACTGATTTTTTGTTGTTAATATCGTTTTTCCCGATTAAAACACTAAATACGCATGCCATCGAAAAGTGATTTAAAGGAAATTTGTAGATCTTTTTAAAAAGCACAATTTTTGTCTAACCATCTTTTCACCTATTTTGAACAATTTAACCGCAAAATATAATTTTTGATTTTCCACTATCTTTTTTATGCTGTTAATATTGGAATTTTCGATTTAAAAAAAAATTCTCTATTTCCTGCGATAGCGCAATTTAGGACTTATTAGGAAACAAGTGAGCCAGCGAACAAAAGCGAGCGTGCAAGCGAGAGAGAGAGAGAGAGAGCATGATAACGCAAACGCATGTTAATCTACTTAACTCTTACTTTACCATTACTTACAATCTTTACGCTTCTAATCTAAGCGACTTCCCTTTCCTTTTTCTTTTAATTTTATACCTCCATTTGCATTTTTTTACATGCATTCTTTCATTCTCTCTCATTCGCTTCTCTAGCACCCTCCAACTCCTTCATCCATTCTTCTCCCAATCCATCCTCCCCTAGAATCTTAACCACATTCTTTTGCCAGCTTCCTTCATCTTCCATTCCTCTTCCACATCCCTACCATACATGCTCCCATGTTTCCTCCTCCCATTCACATATTCTACACTTTCTGTTCTCTTCTTTTTTCCACCACATCCCCTCCCTTACCTCGTTTCCTCATCTAAATCTTGCTATTCTGGTCCACCTTCTATCTCCCCATCCCTTTTCTAAATACCATGGTACTCCTACCTTTTTTATTATCTTATACAATTTTTTGTATTTTGATTCCTCAATCATCCCCCACCTTTCTATTAATTGTCTTTCCCTCTTTCTAATCCTTCATAGTTTACTCCAATCCCGTCGTCTATTTCTCTACCATTAAAGAACTCCCTTCTTTCTTCTTCCCATCTCGTTAATTCGATGGCCCTCCCTTTCCTCTCTTCTACCTCCATCAAACACTTTCTCGTCAACTTCCCTCCTTTTCCCTCCCACAGCTCAGTCTAAAATTTCCATGCCCTTTTTCCGGCTCTAATACTTAACTTATCCCTTTGCGCTTCTTCTCTCACCATATATCCTGGCGTCCTCCAGTCTGCCCCTAGTGTCAACCTTATATACCTTCCTTGTAAACTCTCAATATCTTTCCTTTCTTTCCATCCCCATACCTCTGCTCATAACCTACTACCGGCCATACCAGCGTGTCAAATAACCACATTCTCCTACTCCAATTCTTTTAACCTTCTTTTTCATATTCCCCATATTTGTTTCATTACCCCTGCTGCTTTTTTTATCCTTTCTATTATATGAGCTGTATGATCTCTATTCGTTTGCAAGATATATCCCAAATACTTTACTCTTTTACTTCTTCTAACTTTATTCCCTTGCATCTCCCTGTCCATTCTTTCTTCCTGCCCCCTCCTTTTCTAAACCTCATTATCTCTGTATTTTCTACATTTACATTCACCTTTTTTCCATCTAAGTATTTCTCTAATCCTGTAATTAATCCCGCCAACCCTTCTTCATCCTCTGCCATCAACACTATGTTGTCTGCGTATACCAGTGTATATATCTTTTCCTTCCCTATCCTAACTCCTTCCCAACCTTTTATCCTCATTTCTTTTTCGAAGACTGATACTCTCTTTATTAATCTTTCTCTTATCCCCTTTTTTACCATAACTTTTTCTATTCCGCCTCCGTCTGATGAGTCAAACGCCGCCTTTAATTCTACGAACATTGCTATCATTGGCCCTTTTCCCTTTTAATTCTCTCATTTACTAGATAGTTCAGAATATATATGTTGTTTACTACCCTTATTCCTTTTCTAAACTCTGCCTGATTCGATGACTCGATCTGTTTTTTCAACTTCTACTACTTCATTATTAATATAACTACTCCTTTTTTCCATAACTCTGGCCACTCCTGTCCTCTCCATAATCTATTATACATTATCCATACCCATTCATCTAGTTCCTCTCTTCCATGCTTCCATACTTCATTTGGAATCTCATTTATACCAGGTGACTTTCCATCCTTCGTTATTCCTAAAACTTTAACTATTTCTTCCCTTGACATGTCCTTTTCCTCATCTATTTCTCTAACATCTTTTCTCCTTTTATAACTTTTCTCTCTACTCCTCCTAGCAAATCTAAAAAATATTTCTTCCATCCTACCATTTCAATATCTTGGTTTACTCTTTTTCTTCTATCTCTTTCCTTATTTGCTACCTTCCATACCTCTTCTTCCGCCCTAGTCTTCTCCGCCTCTTCCTCAAACTTTTTATTCTCTTCCTCTTTCTTTTGATAACACAACTCAGTTTACTATTTCTTCCTTTTCCTATATTCTTCCCCATTACTCTTTTCATTTCTCCACTTTCTTAATTCATCTCTGACCTCCTTTTTTTCTGTTTACATTCCTCATCCCACCCACTTCTATTCCCCCATTCACTAACTTTATTTTTGTTTGTGCACTCTAATCCTATTTTTATTTCTCCTATCATTTTCTCCATCCCCTCATCCACATTTCCCTCTCCCATTTTGATATTTCTGACCTTTTCTCTAAACTGTTCTTTTCCTTCCCTTGGCCAATCCCCTTTTCCTACACTTTTTACATTTGCTCCCCTTTCCTTCATGTTGCTATTGCATTTTTGTCCCTCTAATTTCACTATTAAGGGAAAGTGATCCGAATCAATATAATCACCTAGCTCTAGTTTCTTAACCTTCACTCTTACCTCATCATCCACTATCACATAATCAATTACCGTTCCCCTTTCACCTCCAGAGCATCTATATTCTCCTTTCTCATCTTCTTCTATATTTCCGTTTAAGATATATCATCCCAACTTCTCCAACCTCTTCAACAACTTTTTTCCCTCCCAATTTAGTACCTTATTTTTAAATTTTCTTCCTCTCCCTTCTCTCCATTCCCTTCCTCCTCTGTCTCCTTTTCACGCATTGAAATCCCCACCTATTATGAGCCTAATCTCTTCTTTATTTCCTTCACTCATTTCTTTCATTATTTAAGGACACTTAAAGAGTATACCAAAGGCCAATCCAATCTGTCAATTCTTCCGAAATTTATCTTGCGAACAAACTAAAAATCTACACACACGGACACACCGACACACAGACAGGCCCATACGCAAAAACCTGATTTTCGGATTCAGGGGGTCTAAAAACGTGGACATTTAACAAAAACGGAGGGGGGTCAAATTGTACACAAATCTAATTCCTTCTCTTGATGAGAATGTAAAAATGTCTATAAATTCTCGGTACTTAATGGACATTCTCGGTCATTGAAGGTAATTTTACAGGTTAATATGGTAACTTATCATAAATTGTACAAAATTCAAGTTTAAACATTTTTATAAATTTGCAGAAATCCATGAAATTTTTTGGTCATTTATGGTAACATTTTAGGTAATTTATGGTGACTTAAGATAAATTACGCTAAATTCAAATTCAAAATTTCCATAACTTTTGAAATATTTTTGGTAATTTACGGTATTTGATCAATTATATATGGTAACTTTCCATAAATTACCACTGCATGAGCGTTGGAAAGGGGTTATATCATGCAGGTGTCATAAAAAAAGAACTATTTAATGTCTGTATGTATCGTGTAAAATAAGATAATTTAACCATTTTCAAAAAAATGGTTCCACTTCAATCTAGTAAAAAAATTATACAAATGTGTGCCAGAAAAATTGCGCGACGTAAAAAAAAAACGTATGAAAAAATATATCAAACGATGTAAACGAACATATTATTGAGTACATATTCTACCGTTCAACCAATCTGAGAATGAATCTAACCTATATTTGAAGTTCATTTAGTTTTACATTGTGTTGGATTTTTGGTTATCGCTTCTGTAATAGGTGAATGCTTTAATTCTCATTTAATTAAAATGATCAATAACTGACTTTATTTCTTGAGAAATTCTTTATAACTATTTAGCTGAATTTAATTTTTTTAATTTGATGTAGAACTTAGACTTATTATCATTTTAAACAGATAAGATTTGTCATAAAAGATTCTTACCTCAGTAAAAATCAACAAAAGAAAGTTGTGAAGAATCTTTCAATGAGTAACGTGAAAACTTTAACATTAACATTTAAAGGACACTTTTACAAGTAACCGATATTTTTGGCTTAATAAAAAATCATTAGTGATGTTGAAACAATTTAAAATAGGAATATAATATTTACAAAGCCTCAGTGTTAATTAAAATTTTTACAAGAAATACTTGAAAAAAAACGTAGACATCCGGAAAGAAACGGAAAATCGGTGGTGACTCAGTGACCGTAAATGTCCTTTAAGACGTAACTAGGATTAAATGTGAATTTTAACTTTTTCTTCTAGCAAAAGTAAAACAAGAATGCCGATCAATTTTGTGTTCAAGCAAATTTTAAATACCTCTGCAAAAATAATTACTACTGATAATCAGTATAAGAGTGCGTTGCAAATTAAAATGTTTATCGAAGTAAATAATAAAATGCGACTGTAATCGTAAGCCATTATTTGACAAACTTTGCAGCAGCATTTATAAAAAAAACTGAAAATCTATTTTGTTATATATATATACGTGGGTGGATTGATAAGTTTCCGGCCTGACCAAGAAAAACAACGTTTTTAAGAATTTTTTTTTTTTATTTCTCAACATAATCTCCTCGAAGGCTGATACATTTC
>NC_046661.1:24219200-24231036 GCF_010883055.1 Belonocnema kinseyi
ATCTAAGGATGGTACTATAGAACGCCACCTCAAGGTAGGCCTAGTGGCGCCATCTCTTGGTCAGGCCGGAAACTTATCAATCCACCCTCGTATATATATATGAGTGTGTGTGTGTGTGTGTATCATCGCACTTTCTTTATATTATTTCATTTATCTTAAAACTTTAGAAAAATCCTATTAGGATACTGCTAAGATCCGTCGTCGGATTCGACTTCGGATTCGGTCCCAAATTCCAACGACGATTACGAATTCGTTTACGGCTACTGCGACCATAAAAAATAGTTGTTTTCTCGACGAAAAAAATTTTAAGTTTTTCACAGATTCTAAAATTTTATATCGGGATGGAACCTTTGATTACAGCGCTCCATTTCACAAACAGCTCTTTCAAACCTGAACAAATCGTCGCTTTCTTATAGTTCTCAATAAAATTATATTTAATTAAATTTTTTTTTACATTCTCATCATTTATGATTGAGAAAGTATTAGAATTGTCGGAAATTTGACATCACACTTTTTCAATGGATCTCCACGTTTCGAGACACCCTGAATCCGAAAATCAGATTTTCACGATGGCGTCTGTCTGCCTGTCCGTCTGGCCATCCGCCCGTCCGTAAAAACGAGAACTCTCGAAAAAATGAGCAAATCAAATCCATCTTTGGCACACTTATTCTAGGTCCTGAAAGAAAGGACGAGTTCGTGAACCAGCTATTTTTGATACAAATTCAAGAAGTGAGCGCATTTTGAAAATTTTTGAGACCACTTTTTTCTGAATTTGAAAATTCTATGTGCCGATATTTATAATACTAAAAAGAACCGAACAATTTATCTTTAGGACTTTTTTGGATAAAATGAAAACTCTCAGATATATAGCGTTTTCAAAATTTTTTAAATCAACCGAAAATCAAAATTTGAAGCCAAAAAACGCACGATATGAAAAAAAGTCAAGAGAAGAAAACCATTTCTTTTTAAAAGCCCTAAAAGATCATAACAAATTTTTGGATTTTCTTTAAAAATTCAAATTTTTATTGCACAAAAAATATTGAAAAATAAAAAAATCCATTTTATGGACAAACTATGTAGAATACGAAAAAAGATGAAAAACAAATTGTTATCCTAAAAAAGATCTACAATCTTGTTAAGGATCACTTCTTGATAGGACGCGTACTTTTTGTTTTATTCGTGACAAATAACATTGCACGAAAGTTACGAGGAAAAAAAGATTTAACAAAACCTGTTTACAAATATCGGTTGGAAATCGAGCGCGCAGTGCGAGTGTCACGGTGAGAATGTGTACCTCAAAGCCTACAGAACTTTGAGAAACTTAATCTTCGACAATACTTAATTAAGTAGAAAATTCAGAACATGAATACTCATATAAATACTGCCATCTAAAAGAGATCTTTTTGATAAATTTTTTTTCAAGCATTCCAAATGCAAAGAATAAATATCCGAGCGCGAAGTGCGAGGTTTAATTATGTCCTAGCGCGAAGCGGGAGGTAACCCATTATCGAGCGCGCAGTGGGCAGATTTTTTTAATTAAAGAACTTTTAAATAGTGTCAAATAATACAAAAATAAGTAATAGTGAAAAATTTTAAAAAATTAATAGTAAAACATGAAATATATGTATATTATCAAAGTGGAGACTCAACTTTTTGTTGAAAATTCAAGTGTTCCAGCTAAATCTTCATAATTTTTGGTTGAAAATTTATCATTTTGATGCAAAATTTAACTATGCCAGTTGAAGATTCGTAATTATATTTGAAAATTCATCACTTTAGTTGAAAATAAATTTTGTCTACTGCAAATTTAACTGTTCCATTTCTGATAAAAATGTATATTTTTGGTTGGAAAATTGAAGTATTAGTTTCAAAATTAATTTATTTTGCAAAGGTTTGCTCCGTTGTATTACAGGATGTTTAGAATGAACGTCATGAAAGAAAACGAAGGATTTCGTTTTTGTGGAAAATATGAATATCTTACTTAAGTTGACCTGAAAATTTAAAAAACTTGACCGATGGAAACCGGGAAAGAACTTCTTATTCCAAATCGTAGAAATGGAGATAAGCTTGTTATATGATTAAAAATTGAAATTGCCATTAGTAAATTTTATTTCTAGTTAAAAATGTATCTTTTTTAGTTAACTTAACTTAAGTAATTCACTTGGGAGATGTTATTCTATCGATCATTCTATTAATCAACTAAAATTTGACCTGTGAAGAGAAAAGACTAATTTATTCATTTTAAATAATCCCGCGGGCAACGACACATGCGCAGTAAGTAAAAGCTTCTCGCTTGTGACGTCATGCACTCCGAGTGGCCTTCAGGGGAATAACCTTCTCCCTATGCCCCTGTAATTTGCATGTATTGCCGTCGTTAAAAAATTAAAAAAATTTTTTTTGAAATGCAGAGTGAATATTTGGGAAAATTGTCTCAAGAGTTCAAGACCCGATATATAAAGAAATTGGAAAAAATCGAAAACTTTGATCTGTATGTTCTTTAAGATATAGATTTCAGTGAAAATGTAAGCTCAGTGCCCTCGGTGACTATGGTGGACACGGTACCATATTTTATTCAATCTCACAGTTTTGACACTGCAAAACAAGTGAAAGCATATCAAATTTTGGAAGCTTATAAGTTTTATGAAGCTGGTTTTGTGGTAAAAGTGAAGTGCAAGCAGTTCAATGACACTTCGCTGCTTCTGAGTGACGTTGGTGTAACAACCCTGGCGGACCGAAGGAACCGAAAGGAGCCTCTGCAAAGTACCCGTAAAGACCCCATTGGGTTTCCATTCGGTTCCTTTTTAAAAAACTAAAAAAAAAACAGCAAAATCAACTTTTAAATTGTTGAAATACGGATTCTATGTTAAAATTTGCATTAGAAACTCAGGGAGTTATCGCAATATTTTTTCTTGCAGCGTTAAAAACTTTAAAAAATAAAATACCTGTCATTTACATGGGCCGAAGATGCCTTCAAGTGCATCCTCTTTTAATAGCAGCTAATAAGCGTTCCGTCGGGAACTTTAAGAATTTGTTCTGGATGCCAGCGCCACGCAGTGGAAACCACGTACAACAACGCTGCGATGCAAGTGACAGAATTTTATTTTTAAACTTCGCAAGCGCTTGAAGTCACCTTCAGCAGAAGTTAATGACATTTCAAAAAATATTTAACGCTGCAAAAAAAGAATTGCGATTACTCCGTCAGTTTCTAATAGAAAATTTAACGTAGAATCCGAATTTCAACAATTTAGAAGTTGATCTTGCTGTTTTTTGATTTTTTTAAAAAGCAACCGAATGGGGACCCAATGGGGGGTCTTTACGACTACTTTGTAGAGGCTCCTTTCGGTTCCATTGGTCCACTAGGGAATATAATATTTTTAGTTTGCACTTAATATTATAGTTAAAACTTATTATTTTCTATGAGTATGAACATTAGCATTAAGGAATATTCGTGTGAAGTATTATATTCATTTCAATTTGAGTTGCCAAATTCCATTGCTGACGTAAAAGGCGATGACAGTTTATTGAGATTTTGATGTTAGGAGCAGCCTATTGCAAGAGTGATCTGCTCGCAGGATTAAAGAACTCAAGTGATATTATTATAAAGTTTTAACATTGCATTCTTTTTTCCCAGTTTAATGTAAATAACTGGTATTTTTTTTAAAATCTACAAAAAAATATTATTTTCATGAGAAATCCCGAAATTGTAGGTCTCAAAAAAGTGTACGAAAATTCAGGATTTTTCTTGATAAAAAAAAAATAACAAAAAGTACTAAATTAAAAAGTCTCTACCTTAGGGTAATAGTTTTGTCATTTTCTCTGGCTAACAAGATTAATTTTCTACCAAAAAATTTAATTTTTTCAACAAAATACACACATTTTTAACGACTTTTAGCGACTTACAAGTCTTCGGGCAGCAGTTTTTCCAGGAAACCTGAATTTTCAGTTAAATATTTATCACTAGCTCGACTACTTCAAGTTTCAGAAATTAAAAAACTGTATCCTGTGGAGTCATTCCCAAAAGCACCTTGAGTGTTTTGTGGTGTTTGTAGTTCAACCAACATAGAGTACTAGTGTGCAAGTCTAACGGTCGCTCTATGAACACTTCAAAACAGTCAATAATTGTAGAAACTTTGTTTCCGAAAGACTGTCTAAAACATTCTGGCATTGAAAAAAATCAAAACTTTTCTGCTAGGCCAATGCACAAAATGTTTCAAACTACAGCAAAGAACATGCAGGTACCTACGAAAATAGCGAGAAGCGGTAAATTCAGCCACACCGAATCTAAAATGAAGAAGAAGGTTCAAAGAGACTTTTTCCAAGAGAAATAAAAGTAGTAGGGTCAATAGGTGTAAGGATGATATTCAGAAGTTATATTTCGCTTAATGATATTTTAAACATTTGAAAAGATTCTTATTTTCAATTTGGTTAAAAGAATCTTTCTACCTTCTACTTTCAATATTGCTTATTCTGAATCTAGTTCTTGAATACCCTGTCATAATAAATGGGTAAAAATAATAAAAATGTACAATTTTCAAAACATGAAATAAAACAAAGGGCACTCGAGGAAAATGCAATATCTTCCTTTATTCAAAAAACTTCAAGTAAATTTACTTTATGTATGAAAAATTAAAAAAAATACCAGATAACACAATTATAAATTGGAGTTTTCAAAAAACATGTCGTTCGCTAGAAAGAATTGATTGAAGCAAAACCTACGAAGAGTCACCTTGCATTTACAGAAATCAATAACTAATTTATCCTTAATGACAAACTTTCTCTTTACCATATAAATCCCGTTATCACACCTACCCCTATCAACCCTATAATAACACGAAACACTTTTGCAAGAAAAAAGAAAGCAAATATAACCTTTACCTGTAGAATAGAAAATTTAATGGGAAATCGAATCTTAGCTTCATTAAAGTTATAGGCAGTTGCTGGAAAGTGGTTAGCACCATGTTACCGCGAGTAAAAAAATTCTGACAAATCTTCATATGGAGTTTTATGAGTATTTTGTACTTGCTTAATCCGGTGAAGTACTTCGTAATTTCTCTGGAAAAAGTAGTTGAAATATTAATATAATGTGCCCGGAAAAATCTGATCTTTTGATTTTATTCCTACATAAAGCCTTTTTTTTAGAATTGTTACTTTTAGTTTATTTTCAATAACTAATTACGACAGGGTAATTAGAAGTCAGACTGAGGGGGAAATGCGATATTTGTGTTTGTTTTTCATTGTAAAATACTAAAATCTGTTGACAGATCCAAGTTAGATGGAGAGGTTAATGAACATCAATTTTAAGATAAAAATGTAAACAAATGCTAATTAGAAGATAACGTTAAAATATCTGAATTTTCACAGAAAAATATTTTTTGCAGCAATTTTTAAATGATAAAATTTGAAAGACGTAAGATTTAGAATATCACTCAAATTTATTCCAAATTCAAATTTCATTATCTTGTGTTGATTAATATTCTTATACGTAACACAGAGTTGAAAGAAAACGTGCAATATAAGAATAAGTGGCTATTTAATTTATAGTTTAGAAAACAGAGCCTTATGAAATTTAGATTTTAATGGGTTTTTACACGTATCACACTTCACGTAATAACGAAAAATCTGAAATCGTCGACATAAAAGCAAAAGAAATTCAAAATATTTAAGTCACGCAAGTTTTTGTTGATTAAAAAAACGGGTGATTAAAAATAGAATGTCCGAAGATAATTTAGGCAAAATTTTAAACAAGGATCTCAAATATTACTAATCAAAGTATAACTTTTGAATGTCGTGTTATACTTGCAACTATTGGCCATAACAAAAAAAGACGAATTTTTAAATAGTTACAGAGCAGCCTGTAAAATGAAAACCACTAATCACAGACAAATTAAAAGACCATTAATGAGCTATTTTCTTGCTGTATGAAAGAAAACAGTTTGATTTAAAAAAGTCATCCAGGTTCAAGAAGATGGATTTTTACCTTGACACAGACGTAAAGTTTAAGAAGGCCCGGCTGCACATTGCGATAAATAAATGAATTTTTAAATTAAGAAAATCAAAACATACTCCCGAAATATTAACTTTCCAAATGCAAGTAAACAAAGTTTGAAGTACAAAAATATTAGCCTTACCCTTTTCGCAGATCGGTGGTAGCGGGGAAGTGAACTTTTCCTTTTTAGAGCGGCTCCTTTTTCATAACCTAATTTTTGGCAAGGCACCCAATCAGGATGCTCCTTATTCGCCAAGGCAGCCGAAATGCCTATATGATAAAAACAAATTACAATCGATTGCAATAAATATAAATCACAAATAATTCTTCCGCTTCAATTTTTGTAAACATAACCTCGCCAACATAAACTCACACTCGTATCTCATACATTTCTTACTTACCACTCATGAAATGTTCCTCTCAAATCCGGGCATTTTCTAATTGACTTGTACTTAAACGTCCACGACGCAAAACACTTATTCAAATTTCCTTTCTTCTCTTGGCAATACAAGAAGTTCACTTGTTGACAGATCACTAGGCCCAGCACGAGATTTTCCGATAAGCTTTTGATTTTCCTCAGTTATGCCTATTGGAATCCGTAAAAATCTTGTGTCTGGGTGCACAGCACTGTGTTTCTTACACCCTACTACGAAACGATATTTCACCATTTTTCTTCTTTTATTTTAAAAACATCTCTGAAATATGTTATCCCTATACTGGCCATGTATTTTCCCGTACAGGTATACCCCCGGAGGTTCGGCCCTTTAAATTTTTATTACTTAATGAGAATGGGGTATTCGCCGCCAAAAAGTGCTGTAGAGGAGGAAGGGTTCGCTGGTACTCGTGGGCGAATTAACAACTGCCCCTTCTGGGAAGGCCGAGAACGGGGTGATCAGGGTTGCGAAGTGACGCGTCACTCGAGGTTTTCTACGTAGATTACCTGAATGAAGAAACTTACGTAAAAACTGCAGAAAACCGTTAAATTACGTGACAAATATGGCGATTGTCTGTTTTGAACTTTTGAATTATTTAGCACGTGACATAACCTCGTTCAAACCTTAATTAAGTTCAGGATTTAAGATATTAAATTAACAAACGTTTAAAATGACGAGAAAGAAGATTCCCACGACGATTCCAAATATCCCATGAAAAGCCCTAAGTTTTGAGAGAGTCAAAGCAAAATTTAACGATATAGACAAGAGTGTAGATAAGTGCCTATTTTGCGATAAACTATTGACGAACAGTGGTTATGAACGCCTTCGAGGTCATAGGTATATAAATAGTGTTGAATTATTATTAATTTTTGCAATTACTCAGAGAAGGTATTAGATTCATGTAAAATTTGACCCCAACCCAATCTTTTTAATAAATGTCAACGTTTTGAGACCCCTGAATACGAAAAATAGGTTTTTTACGAATGTGTCTGTCTGCCTGCCAGTGTGTCTGTAGATGTTTTGCTTGCTGGCACGATAACTTGAAAAAATTGACAGATTGGATGGCCCTTTCGTATACTCTTTTAGAGACATACATTGAAGGTCAAGTTCATTAGCCAGCTACGTTGGATTAACATTCAAAAATTGGGAGCATTTTATAAATTTTGGAGACCACTTATTTGAAGATTCAAAAATTCTATTTACGGTGGTTAGTAGTACTCAAAAAGACGAACAATTTATTATTATGGCGTTTTTCAATAAAAAATTACCGGAGTTATAGAATTTACAAAAGTCCAAAAAACAAACGAAAATGAAAATTTTAAGCCAAACAACGCACGATATAAAAAAATTAAAAGAAAGAAAAACATTACATTCTGAACATACTAAAAGGTAATGAATAACGGCACAAGTTGCAATAGAATTCTTACTAACTACATTTTTTTCGTATAAGGTTCACACTTTTTTCAATTATAAAAACAAAACAGTGAAAATACGTATGTTTCAATACCAATATAATGTAATTTTTACCTTATTTTTCAACATCTGAATAAGCATTTTTAGTCCGAGGCACAGAAACGAATATAATATACATTTGATGCACTGTTAGAAATTTCCGTAGAAATTTTCGGTGACGCGTCACTAAAGCTTTATGCAGAAACCGTACGCAGAAGCCGGCGCGTAATAGGTTGCAATATGTGCGGGGCACACAGGTGGCCAAGCTTGGCTCATTGTGGGAGGGAGGGGGGGGGGCGACCAAACTGAACCGAATATAAACGTCATCAAGCAGACTTTGGTCATTAACAGGCGACTAATCTCTAGCGCAATAAAGTTTCTAAGTGGGCCTTTGCTCGTGCCTTTGTCCTCTCGGAGTTTCCCTCGATTTTCCCTGAATTTTCGTCTGGAACCCATTTCCTCTAAAAATGTATCCATAATCTTCCAGCATGAAGTACTTCTTGGACAAATAATTGCTGTAAATTTATGAAATCAAAAGTAGAACTAGGTTGAATAGACTGAAATACTCAAAGCTCTCCACTTAGATGTAGACGATGTTTGGGGACAATCCTACAACGGTTCTAACAAGCGTGGTCAATTGAAAGGAGTACAAAGAAGAATTTTGCAAATAAATCCGAGAGATTTTTTCGTTCCTTTTGATCCACATAACTTGAACTTAGTTGTAAATGATGTTGCCGAGGCCAATGTTGAAATGGTAGATTTCTTTGGTAATGTACAAAAATTATGTAACTTTCTTTTTGCGTCTCAAAGAGATGGGATATGTTATAATTTTTTATCTTCCATAATTAACACTAAAACCGCTATCAGGAACGCGATGGTCTTGCAGGAGTTACTCTGTAAGACCTTTGCCAGACCGGATTGATAAAGTTCATGATAGTTTAATTAAAATCTCAGAGGAAGACAGTGGTATGTAAGCGAGACACCAAGCCTTCTGCGCTTAGCAACAAAAATCAAGAGCTTTAAGTTCCTGTGTTCTATTGTAATATGGAATGAAGTTTTATTCAAAATTAATGTGGCTAGTAAACTTTTTCAAGTTCCTTACATGAATCTCCCGGAAAAGTTTTTAAGTTCATTTTTACATCACAATCTTGGACGTAATAATCATGTCCTTGCAAGAGTGGTTTAGTTTATTAGACAATTCAAAAATGTTTTCAGTTTTGTGTTTAACTACCCTTTTAAAGGTGGATAAGTTGGAAATTCTTGAAAAGTGCAAGAATTTACAAGAAAATCGAAGAAACGAAGACAAAAATCGCGTAGATACAGTAGGCATGGATTTGTATGATGAATTTATTGCGTTAAGAACTTACCTCAAGCCGAACATGAGTGTAAATGAAATTTTGACGTTCATACTAAAAGAAAACTTGCATCTCGTATTTCAAAACACGTTCATAACACACAGAATTTTGAACATTTTGCCTGTACTTTTCGCAAGCGCGGAGCAATCGTTTTCAAAATTGAAAATAATAAAAAACTACTTACAAATAGCAATGGCGGAAAAGAGTCTGTCAAACTTCACTATGATATCAATTGAGCAAGTGATTACGAATTTATTGGATGTGTTTGAACTGATTGAAGAATTTTCCCAGATTACAGTAAGGCGAGCAAATTTCTTTTGAATCCTTATTATATGTAAATAATGTAAATAATGTGTATGATAATAAAAACAAAGAGAAACTGAGAGGGAGTTCATTATAAGACAACACTAATAGTGTACTCTGTCGACTCTTCATGCCATTTCGGGAACCAGCATCTAACCTTTCTCCACATTACGTATATATGGATTCTCACGAACACAGGCGCAACTCTTTGAGCCACATGTCCAATGTCAATCTTGTCGAAAGAAAACAGATGAGACGGGCCGAGTCCGTCTAGTGATCCCAGATCTGAAACGAGATGTGGTCCAATACTATCACAGGTGTATGTTCGTGTGAATATAGTAGGAGAAGATAGACATGCCTGGGTTTCGCGCGCAACACATTTCTCGTATTCTGAATTTGAAAACTCGAACGTGTACGATTGCCGGTCGGAAAACTTCGGCGGTTTTATTTATATCTTAATCCGCTTTCAAATAAAATCCAGAAAGTGGTATTTGAATGCTGCCAGGTTTCGATGCTTCAATTTAGAGGTTATGTTTTTTCGGGTGTAGAATATTATGTTATTACTATTACATATATTAAGATTAATATTATAATTACATTATATTATATCATATTATAAAAGTATTTTTTGTTCTATTTTGATCTGCATTTCAAAGAAATTCAGGAAATTGACGATTTTCATGATTTGAAGACTTCGCGCGCCTTTTTACATGCACATATTTTGAGGTTACGTTATTTCAAGTATAAAATGTTAGAATAAAATGTTATATTTATAAAAGTTAATTTTTTAATTGAAAATCCTACTGTTGTGTTTTAGGTTTGGAATTCATCTCGTTAGGACAAAAACTCAGTTATTCGTTTGAAAAATTAATTATTTTGTTGAAAATGTAACTATTTTGTAAAAAAGTCCTCTTTTCTATCAAAAGTTCAACTACTTTTAAATTTTTTATTTTTTTTTTATTTGAAGGTTCATCTCTTGTTGAAAATTTAACTATTCTGATGAAAATATGTTTTGTGTGTTGTTGACAATACATTTTTGTAACTGACGATTAATATATACCATTTCTGTTTAAAAATTGACCTTTTTCAGTTAAAAATTTAACTATTTCGTTGAAAAATGTATCTTTTTTAGTTAAAAGTTCAACTTTTTGGTTGAAAAATCATGTATTTTGTTGAAAATTCGTCTGTCTTTGTAGAAATTAAATTGTTTTATGGAAAATTTATGCTTTTTGGTTATAAATTAAATTTTTCGGTTAAAATATCAACTGTAAATATTTTTTTGGTTGCAAAGTCTACTACTTTGCCGTTAATGCAAATATATTGTTAAAAATTAAAATAATAATTTTTGGGTTTTGCTTTTAAATTAACTTTTTTGTTAAAAATGTTACTGTTTTGTAAAAAATGCATCTTTTGGGCGTTAAAAGTCAACAATTTGATAGAAAGTTAAACTATTTGGTGGACAATTAAAATTTTGGTTGAAAAATCATATTTTTGGGCTGAAAATTCAGTTTTTTTGTAGATAATACTCTTTTTGACTTAAAAACTAAATAATTTCGTTGAAAGTTCATGTATTTTGTTGTTACTTGACCTTGTTTGGTAGAAATTCAATCTTTTCGGTTCAAAATTTATCATTTTTGGTTAAAAACGCGATTATTCCATTGAAATATCCACTGTCAATTTCATTTATTTTAAAAGTCGATTATTTGACTAAGAGTTGAACTACTTTGTAAAAAATACGTTTATTTTAAAAAGGTTTTACCATTGTGATTGAAAATGTAACAATTTGGTTGAAAATCGAACTCTTTGATTGAAAACTCATATTTTCGCTTAAAAAATTCAATTTTTTGTAGATAATTCGTCTTTTTTACTTTGAAATTAAATAATTTCGTTGAAAATTCATGTATTTTTTCCAAAATTTGTCTTTTTTTGTTAATCATTAATTTTCTTGGTCCACAATTCATCTTATTGGTTGTCAATTTAACAACTTTGTTGGAAATTCACCTTTTCCCTGGAAAATTGAACATTCAATTTTTTATCACAGCCTTTTATGGAAATTGAACTATTCCATTTTTGGTTGAAACTTTATCCTGTACATTGTGTTAGTTAAAATACCAATTATTCGATAAAAAATTAATTTATTTTGTTAAAAAGTAAACTTTTTCGTTGAAAATTCATACATTTTGTTAATTAGATCACTTTCCTAAAATTATCGAAAGTAAAAGGAAAAGAGAAAGTTTCTGAAAGAATGAACCGAAATTCTGAATAATACTGTAACGCGTTAAAAAATTCTAAATATTTTAAAATCA
>NC_046661.1:24231136-24252845 GCF_010883055.1 Belonocnema kinseyi
AGTACAACCGTAGGATTTCGCCGGGAGCGGGTGCTAATCTGGAAAATTGCACCCGCTCTCAACGAAATCGCGGTAAAATTTCAACCACAGCCACGTCTCACGTACGTTAGATAGGTGGTTACAGTCTGTAAGGGAATCAATACGACGACCCGGCAAAAGTCTCGTGCACCCTGAGAACACGCAGTGATCCAAGGACTACCGTCTTCTGCATTTTTCTCGCAAGTGTTTTAGCATATTGTTGACACGCAGGGATACTTTTCAGGCTATTAACGAGTGAAAGCTTGGCACCTCCTCACAGAAAGTCGCCGATCCTACATTGTACACCGAAATCGGTGTTCAATAGAGTTGCAACAAATTTGAGCCACACTGGTTCATTCGGACAATCTAGGGAGAAAGCATCATTTAGACACTGTTTTTTCTCATCCAGTGCAACGTGAAGTGTCGTCTACAAAACTGTAAGTCACCTGTCAAGATCATTTGGTCGGTCGTTATTTGAGTGAAACAGGTGTTAATAAGCAGGTAAGTTATAATAATAATTACCTAACTTTTTATTTCCTATCATTTACCAGCGACTAAATAGTCTTGAAATAAAAATAGTACTTGGCGTGATGTAATATCCAAATGTTAGGTTAGTCAAAACCTACTATATGACATTCAAACCACCGAAGTCGGGATGTACAAACTAAGTTCTGACCGTCTGCATCGAAATTGATGCCTGGTCGTTCGAACAAATTTCCACTAGGTTTTCTGCGGAGATTTAAACGTATATAGATATCGAATCTTGCAGTGGCTAGTGTCATACATGAAAGATAAGGTAAATACAATTGTATAATAAAAACAGAAATTTGTTTTTCGCGATGAGTAGGGGTCTAAATTTGCATGAAACTTTAGCCTGATGAAAAATTTCATGAAACATTGGGAGATTCGTGAAACATTGCAATGTTTCAAATATAGCGGCGGGAACATTCGATCTGATAAGATAAAAGCCTATTAGGTATTTTCACTTCAATAAACAGCTAACTTCACTTTGTAGATTGCTGAGGGGAAAATAAGGTGGGATTCAGTTCATTTTTGCCCTATTTTGCTAACATCTTCGTAAAAGTTAATTTTTTCTATATAAGTGTTTTGATTTTTTAATTACTATTCAATGAATTAATAAAATAATAATAATGATGGTTAATTACAAATATATTACAGAAATAAAGTTTTGTTCCATGCATTTGATCCATTTTAACCCCCT
This sequence comes from Belonocnema kinseyi, assembly GCF_010883055.1. Classification (NCBI taxonomy): domain Eukaryota; kingdom Metazoa; phylum Arthropoda; class Insecta; order Hymenoptera; family Cynipidae; genus Belonocnema; species Belonocnema kinseyi. The sequence continues at coordinate 24,232,377 of NC_046661.1, forward strand.
CAGCTTTTAACAAAGTGAAGCTAGCTGATGGTTGAAGTGAAAATACCTAATTGAGGCTTTCATATCCCAACTTTTTCCTGCCGGCTGATTTGATTTATTTTTCCGGTTTTTACTGTGGACCAATGCTGCCAATTTTGGCACTCTTAGCTACTGCGCTTGCGTTAAAGCTGACCGCTCATTGGCCGCACTTGGCGCGCAATTCAAAATTACATTAAAAAACAATTCTTGTAACTTATGATCATGTGACGTGTGGGTCACGTGACCAGATTCTTACTAACCTCACTTTTTTATTTTCCAACTTATTTTCACACAAAGCGCCATATCGAGTTGAAAATTTGGGACAATAAATAAGAAGCACTAAGAAAGGCGGGTCTGGTTCTAAATTTCAATCATTATGAAAAAAGCAAAAAAAATTATTTACAAAAAAAAGTTTTTTCATAATTATACAGATTTAGGGCCAGAACCCCCATTCTTAGTGCTTCTTGTTTCGTATTCCAAATTGTCAACTCGATGGGGCGATTCGGGTGATAATAAGTAGGGAAATAAAAAAACTGGTGGTAAGGTAGGAATCTGGTCACGTGACCCACTCACACATGGCCTTAAGTAAATAATTATTAAAATATCCACAAGGATATATACAAATTGTTTAACTTTGATTTCAGGCAAAAAAATACAACACATATATTATATTAATAACAGTTTATTTTCAGTGGATTCCAAAGATCAAATTATATTTTACAAAAAATTTAATTTAAAAAGAAATTTCTTGGAAAAGTGATTGAAAATAATTATTTATAAGTTTTTAATATTTTGTATATATTTTTCTGGGAATTCATATAATTATATAACCTATAAATACATAAATTATCACGACTGCATTGTAGTTATGCTTTCTTTTTTTTTACTTCAAGCGCGGTTTTGTCACGTCTCAATCGAAAAGAACAATCTGAAATTTTGTTTTCAAATTATTCAAATATTATCACTATTATATTCTGCAACTAGCTTCTATATATCAAGCTGCTGAAATATCATATGGTATTTAAAAAAATGTATATATTAACAAATATTTTGAGAAATATCAGTCAGTCTTTCAAATTCAATGAAAATAAACTGTTATTCATCAAATATATGTGTTATAAATTTTTTTCTTGTTTGAAATCAAACGTTACACAATTTGTATACATTTTTGTGTATCTTTTAATAATTATTTATTTAAATTACAAGAATTGTTTTTCAATGTAATTTTGAATCGCGCTTTAAAGGGTAGACAACCAGCGCTCAGTCCTAACGCACGCATGAATGAAAATTATTATCATTTTATTATTGCATTAAATAGTCCCTAAAAAAGAAAAAACTATTTTTCAATAGCACTTATATACAGAAAAATTACTTTCTACGAAGATATTAGAAATATAGAGCAAAAATTAACCGATTCCCATGCATTTCGTCAATTGTTATCCCCTCAGTATTGAACGAAGTGAAGTGAGCTAATGATTGAAGTGAAAACAACTTATTGTATATGTAGACGGTCATGACTTTTCATATACATCCTGGCTTTAGTTTAAATGTCGACGGGCATGACTAACCTAACTTTTGGAAGTTGCATTAGGAAGTTATAATTTTATCCTAAGTGACTGGTACGCCCTATTAAATGAAAGAAATTTGAGAATTAGGTAAATATTGTTTTAATTGGTTTATCTATTAACAATTATTTAGGCTTATATCGGAAAGCTAATAGTTGCTTTGACAGGTATTCAGGTGACTAATAGCGCGGTTCAGAACTCCACAACTCTGCATGAGTCAAATTCAGTCTCCAAATAATACTTTCCCATAGATGCCCACATGGGCACCTACGTTCAGAGGAATACATTTGAGACTTGAAAACTCTCTCAAATGATCATTGGGAGCCTAATGAAATTTGAGCTGCAACAAATTTAACACCAGCGTTTTTCTATGCAAGAGCGCTGATGATAAGGACGATTAGTTTAACAGAATATTCCGTGCACGATCGTTGCAACTCCCTTATAAGGTCTCTATACCTCGGTTTCTTTTCATTCTCCTTCGCTATGATGTTTTTGTCAGCTGGTGCGGAAAAATCGATAACGAACATGGTTCGCTTCTCGAAGTTAAGAAGAACCATGTCTGGCTTCAAGTGTGCAAGAGAAACAATTCTCGAGAATATAAAGTTCCAGTATATGCGGAACTTCCTATTCTCGACAATTGACTCGATTACCCTAGATGCATTTAGAGGAGCGATATTAAGGTTAATGCTGTAAGAGTGACAGAGATGGTAATAAAGCAGTCTTAGTGCCGCATTGTGCCTTTGGATGTAGATCGTTCCCGCATGAGTTGGACAATTAGATAGTATGTGAGCTAAATTCTCGGGGTGTGTATGGCACGCCCTGCAGCTATCATCGGGAATGTCTTGGCTCAAAATGTGGCGACGGTATTTTAAGGTCTAAATGACACCGTTTTGGCATGCCAAAATGAAACCCTCCGTACCAGACTTCAATCCGGGAGATTTAAGGAAAGGAAACGTTAGCTCACACGGCATTGACTGATCCTCCACATTTCTGTAGAAAATACCGTTTTTCTCTTATGCTTTCTTAATCCGGGCTTTCAGAAGTAAGAACTCGAGATAGATAAGATTTGATGCATTTTGCTCTCCCCTTATACTGAAGTTAAGTCCGGGTGTTTCAGCAGCCTCCTCCGCCGCTTTGTACAGAAACGCTCCTTTGCTCACTTCTTGGTGATTCCTGACCATTTTAAGAAGGGGGTCTCTTCCATTTGCAACTCTATGTACTGTACCCAGAATAATCCTGTTGTGAAGACATTCTAGACTCAATATTCCGCGACCACCTTGACGGCGTGAGATGTACAGTCGCGGAACAGAAGACTTAAGATACATGCTTTTGTTCATCAAATCAATATTTACTTCGACCGTCAATAGAAATATGCGCGTGTAATTTTTTGTAGGCCTTATGGTCTTCAATTGTTGATAAAATATATAATAAACGAGAATTACTGAAAAATTTCGTTTATTCAACCTTTCGACGTTTCGGCATCACTGCGTGCCTTTTTCAGGAAATCTAAAATAAATTTATATAAATCCCAACAGTTTTTTTACATTATAATTAACTAATTTCAAGTAAAAGAGATAAATTACCTGTATTTTGTTTGAAGTGAAAACAAAAAAAAAAACGATAAAAACTTCAAAATTGGACTAAAACATGTCAATGTTATTAAGTCGAATATTAAAAATAAAAATAAAAACCAGTTAAAACTTCAATTTTGGTAACAAGGGAAAAAAATAATGTTTTTTGAAATATAAAAGAAGACAAAAAACCTGAACATTTAAGACGTTTTTTAATTATAAGATTACATCCTAATGAAAAAGAAAAACAACTTTATAATAGTTATGGACAGACGACGAACAAATGTTAAAGTAGAAATAGGACATACATTAAGGCGGTAAATTCATTAGTAAAAACTAAAGGCGTAATTTAAAGGAACTGCAAATGAGGAAAGCGTGCCAAAGAACTGGATTTTAAATTTAAACTTATTTTATTATACTTTGATGTTTTTGATTATTATTCATAATCTCTGTCTGTAAATTAATAGAAATATTACGATATTTATTTATAAATACCCAGGAAGCAAAAATCCATTCACTTGCATTTGAATGGGTTTTCAGGTCTTCTGAATAGCGTATCTGTGACTGGAATTCCAGATACCTGCCCATAGGTTAGAGTGAGTTTCGAATGAGAAACCGGCTTTTTTAATCGGCCACGTAATCTTTTTCTCATACTCATTCAGTAGCAATTATGAATCAGCATTAACCAATAGAGGAATAATAGTTCCGATAGAAAATTATTGATTAAACAAAAATTTATTTGAACGGTTTACATTATTTATTAAAAACTAGTTAAATGGGCAACTTTAAAGAAAATCCTGGCATACATGTAGTCTACTTTTATTTACAGACTATTTATTTTCAGGCATTTTAATTGATTTTGTTGAACATTTTTTTTCTTATATTTGCATCACACCACATCAGAATGTTAAAAATTTATTTATATATTTTACATACCAAAAACTGAATTTTTTCTTTTAATTTACGTTTATAAATTCTCTTTATCACTGATAGTGAAAAATAAATAAGTTACAATCTGTAGGTTATATGAAACTTTACATTTATCTGATATCAATCTTAAATTCTCAAAAAATATCACTCTCGCTTTATTTTATGGAAATTAACTTTAAAAAACATGCAGGTATTGAATTTTTAAACATTTGGATGTATGTGATGCAAATGGATATGAGAGAATTGCAGAGTTCGTTTCTAACACGTGGACTCCCTGCAACCGCATGTGCACTGAATAAATTTAATGTCACCGACGCTTAATTCAAATAAATATTATAATTCTTGCACAAAATAATCTATTGAAAACCATTGTAAAAAGAGAGTTACAAGTAAATAATCATTAAATTTAGAAATAAATTGTCGCATCAATTATAACATATAACAACATTATTTAACTTGGATTTCTTTAATTTTGTTTAATCAGAATTGTCCTAATCAAATGTGTTACTTCATACTTCATATTCGAAATAATTCATTCTTTAAAAGGTTAATCTGCATATTCTACTCAGTTAAACATAATCTGAGGTGACATACGATTGGCAGATTCACGCTTATTGAAAATTGCTGTGTTTGCATCGTATTTTTACTATTCATTGTGATCTTTTAAGAACTCCATTTCAAATTAAATCTCAATCCATTCATGTGCACATTAATGAATCGTAGAATGGCCCGTACGAATTATTTCAGGTTAGTCAGTCCCATTCAGTTCTGTTTACTAAGCATTTTAACGAATGTGGAATGACAGATTTAAAGCACCGCTCTCAGGTGACCGATTAAAAATATGGCTAACCCATTGAATTTTCATTCTTTCAATCTGCAAATGACAGATACGCAATTCAAACCGACTCGATTTTTATCGGTTCATTTTTCCTGGGTATGGATTCCAATATTCGTCTTTTGTAAGTGTTTTTTTCTTTGGCCAGAATCTTAATATTGTTGAAATCGAAATTAAAATAATGGTCTAAATTCCAACAATGTTGTGATAGTCCTGTATTCAAATTTCCTACTCTGCAATCTCTTTTGTGTTCAGAGACTCTTGTTTTCAGTCTTCTCCCTGTTTCACCAATATAAACTTTTTCACAGCAATTACATTTTATAAGATATACAACATCTGATAAATTATCAATGGTATCAATATCTTTTGGATTAGGTAAAATTTTTTTGAGAGTGTTATTGTTTTTAAAATAAACATTTACGTTAAATTTCTTTAGTGAAGTTCTCAAACTTTCAGAGAGTCCTTGAAAGTAAGCGGATAATTATTTTGAATCAATGTGATTTTTATTTGGCCCAAATCTTCTTTTCTAAATTTTATATCACTTAACTTTACGCATCTATCAACTAAACTTTTTGTTAGGGCAATCTTTTGATAATACAAATGATGGGAATCAAAATTAAGGTATCTGCCAGACCATGACTCTTTTTTAAACCAATTAGTAATCAACTCACCTTTTGATGTTTTTATAATTTTTAAATCAAGATAGTTTATTCAATTATTTTTTTCTAGTTCACATATAAACTGTATGTATATTTCAATGCTATTAAAAGTATTAATGAAATCATCCATTTTTCTCTGTAGGAACAATAGCTAAAATATCATCCACGTATCTTTTATATAAAATTGGTGTGAAATTCAATTTGTTTAAAGCTCTTTTTTCTACATCTTCTAAAACCAGATTCTAAATTATAGGAGACAGCGGTGAGCCCATAGGACAACCATTTAATTGTATATAATATTTGCCATTAAAATAGAAAACTATGTTATTGAAAACAATTCTAGTAGCGACTAGAAATTCTTTTTTTGTTATTTTTGTTAAATTGTGATTTTGTATTAATTTCTCTTCAACGCAGTCCAATGCAAGATCTAATGGTATGTTGTCCAACATTGAAACGGCATCCAATGAAATCATTGAATGCGTTGGAGGAACTGTAATCTTTGTTAAAATATCTTTTAAATTCCAGCTATTTTTAACAAAACATTCTGTGTTTCCTGAAATAGGTTTTAAAGTATAAGAAATATATTTGGAAAGGTTGTATGTAGGAGAACCAATTATGGATACAATTAACCTCCATTTTAAATTAGGCTTATGTGCTTTTGGTAGAGAATAATCTTTAGCTACAGTACTATTGTGCGCTTTTAATTTATATAAAGTTTGTTCATTAATTATTCTTTTTTTCTCCCATCTAGTAACTATATCGTTTATCATATTGTTTACAGTTTCATTATATTTGTCTCTATTGGCTGCTACCGTTATGTTACCCTTATCCGCATTTATAAAAAATACAATTTTGTTTTCTTTTTTTAAATTTTCAACAAGTTTAATAGATTTTTCAAAATTCTTAAAGTTATTTATTCGATTATGATTCGAGTTTAATTGAGTAACTGTTTTTCTGATATTAAGTTTTAGATCTTTATGTTCTGCATTTTTAAAATAATTTTCTATATTTGCAACCATATTATTAATAGGTAATTTATCAACATTAAAAGGAACACCAAATTTTTCACCCGGTGCTAAGGTTTCAGCTACCTCATCAGAGATTTCAACATTTGAAATATTTTTGAAACATTTTTTTAAATTTAAATTCTCTGTGTTGATTTTTTTTCATCTAGAAACCTGTTTTTTAATCAATTAAACTTATTGATACATTCCTGTCTCTTTTGATATTTAAGAGTATTTAAACTTAATCTTTGTGATTCAAAAAACTTTATTCTTGACCCATAATTTATGAATTTTTGTATTCTATGTTTTAGATAATTTGAGAAATTACCCATTTTTTTGATGTCTTCACCAGTGTTTTTAATCTCTATTTTGAAACGTATGTTTTGGAAATTTACTGTTGCTTTGTGTAACATATAAATTAAATAATTATTTAAATTATGTAAATGAAATTTGTTCATACAATCTCGTGTATGTGCCGGAAAAAAAGGCATTGTTTCTACATTTTATTAAGAACGTACGTTGTTCCTTAAGTATAACCAATCTTCTATTGTTGTTTATCCAATTTCCTATGTGTTTCCTCGTGGTATCACCGTAATTTTCAGAGATGTAAGCTAAATAACCCATAGTGTCCAGAACGTTACTGAGCTTCTTTATTCGTAATCAGAGTACTGCCGGGACGGCAAGCATGTTCGTTGCAGATATTTTCTTCCACGCCGACAGTCCGGAAGACCAAATCTGCCGGATGAGACGTTTGTATCTGCTTCGGAGAGTATCCTTCATAGATGTCACATCCTGAATGCAGCTCGGTGGCATGCCCATGTATTTATAAGTCTTTCTAGCGCAAAGGTGTCGTATAGCGCTTCTATCAACGAGCTTAGGATCTTCAGGGATGCATTAAGTTTTCCTCGCTTCAAATAAACCTTGGCGCATTTGTCTAAACCAAATTCCATTCCGTTTTCCTTAGTATATCGTTCGACCATCCCTAGAGCTAGATGTAGTTGCTCTTTGTTTTAGCATATATCTTAAGATCGTTCATGTAAAATACATGAGTGACCTTGTACTTTCGATCTTCAGGTCTGCCGCACAAGTACCTGTCGGAATGGCGAAGTGCAAGAGATAGTGGCAATAATGTAAGGCAAAAGAGAAGTAGGCTCATGGTGTCGCCCTAAAAGAAGCGTTTTGGGAAGGTGACCTTGTTAGTTGTCACACGATTTTTTCCAGATAAGATAGTAAATCTGGTTTTCCAAAGCGGCATCAATCTCTCTATACACCTAACGATTTGCGGATGAACCTATAAGCATTCCAAAAGACAGATAATAAGTCTATGGGAGGTCTAATTAAAAGCTTTCCGATAATCAATCCAGGCCATCGATAGGTCACGCTGGTTTGCAAATTTATGTAATTTGTTAAACATTCCTCTTTGTTTTTGGAAAAATAATATTTTTGGTTGAAAAATGAAGTAAATAGTAACAAATTGTGTATTTAGACAAAAATGGAACTGCTTACTTGAAAATTTTCCTTTTTTTTAGTTAAAAATGTATATTTGTGCGTTAAAAATTGGTCTTTTTGGCTTAAAAATTGTAAAATTTGGTACAGAATTCAGCAGATTGATCATTTTTAGTTTTTCAATTATACTATTTGGTTGAAAATTTATGTAATTCGTGCAAAACTCGTCTATTTTAGTAGAAAATTAATATTTTTTTGTTAAAAAGTTCAACTTTTTTATTGAAAATGAATCTGTTTTAGTTGAGGATTGAACTTTTCTATTTCGTCTTTTTAAATAAGTTCACCTGTTTTTCTTTAAAATGAAAATTTGGCTTTGTGCATGCCACTGCGCATTTAGGAGAAAATCAAGTGCGAAGCACGAGATACGTAATGAAAATGTGTTCACGACTTGCTGCAGTGCTACGATGCGAGTGTGGCCCCTGAACGAGGTTACATGGCACGGTTGCATGCTCTGTGGTGCAAGAAACACCCGGAGCTATCGCACTTTTCGCACCAATGCCTGCGAAACCATGCCGAACTACTCAGAAAAAGGGGCTATGTAAGCGGAACGCCTACTCTGCCACAGCTAGAACAAGCCAGCAACAGAGTAAGTGAGGTGAAACTAAGACCAACCGCGGGCAGGCATCCAATAGAGGAAGAGCGATGCTTTATGACCTATCAATCAAGCCATAAAGATAGACTGGGTAAAACAGTACGCGTCCCGCATTCTGTGTGTGATTGACTACATCACATCTGCTAGGAACTTTACCGCCAAGGTTTGAAAGTTCGCGCGCGAACTCCGGACCCGTTATCACACACTTAACAAGTCAAAGCTGCTAACCATCAGGCAACTTATCGTTGAGAGAATACGGATACTATTTGATGCTAAGAGAAGTCTAGAGCGGAGGGAGAGTTGGGTTAGAGAAAACCAATAGTTTCTCTCTGACCCATCTCGACTCGTCCAAGTCCCTCCAGTTACTCTCGACCACCCGTCCACACCAGAAGAGGTCGAAGTATTTTTGAGAAAAGTCTACGAAGTGCAGCGCAGATTCGACGAAGACTCAGAAAATATAAATAGCTTCAAGGAGCTGTGTAATGCCCTCATAATACCTGATCAAGAATGTCCACCCATCACTACCGAGGAGATGAAAAAAGTATTAAGAGGGATGAAGAACTATTCCGCACCGGAACCAGATTGTATCAAAACCTACTGGTGGAAGAAGTTTCCTACAACCCATCAGCATTTGGCCCGTATTTTCAACTCATATTAAAGTCGGAAGAGCCGATTCCGGAGTGGTTGGTGGAAGGGCGCACAATACTCCTGCCGAAAATAGGCTACTCAGCATTCTACCAGCGTGACCTATCGATGGCCTGGATTGATTATTATCGTAAAGCTTTCGATTTGACCTCCCATAGACTTATCATCTGTCTTTTGGAAAGCTTAAATGTTTATCCGCAAATCATTAGGTGCATAGAGAGATTAAATCTTAAATTATTGCCACTATCTCTAGCACTTCGCCATTCCGGCGGGTACTTGAGCGGCAAACCTGCTGATCGAAAGTACAAGGTCACTCATGTATTTTACATGGACGCTCTTAAAATCTATGCTAAAAACAAAGAACAACTACATCTAGCTCTAGGAATTGTTGAACGATATACTAAGGAAATTGGAATGGAATCTGGGTTAGACAAATGTGCCAAGGCTTATTTGAAGCGAGGAACAGTTAATTGCATCCCTGAAGATCCTGAGCTCGTTAATAAAAGCGCTATACGACACGTTCGCGCCAGAGAGACTTATACATACCTGGGCATGCCACAGAGCGGCATTCAGGATGTTACATCTATAAAGGATACCCTCCGAAGCAGATACAAACGTCTCATCCGTCAAATTTGGTTGTCCGAACTGCCGGCGCGGAACAAAGTATCTGCAATATACATGCTTGTTGTCCCGGTAGTACTCTATTCATTTGGATTAGTTCCATGGACAAAAAACGAGCTCAGATCTCTTGATATCGGGACAAGAAATATTATGTACATGAAAACTTGCATGCATCTTAAGTCTTCTGTTCCGCGACTGTACATCGCACGCCGTCAAGGTGGTCACGGAATATCGAGTCTTGAATGTCTTCACAACAGGATCATTCTGGGTACAGCACATAGAGTCGCAAATGGAAGAGACCCTCTTCTTAAAATGGTCAGGAATCACGAAGAAGTGGGCGAAGGAGCGTTTCTGTACAAATCAGCGGAGGAGACTGCTGAAAGACTTGGAGTGAGCTAAATGTATCAAATCTTATCTCTCTCAAGTACTCACTCCTGAAAGCCCGGATTAATAAAGCACAAGAGAAAAATTTTAATGAACAGCTCCTCGATAAGAGGATGCACTGTATCTTCCACAGAAATGTGGAGGGCCAGTCAGTGTCGTGTGAGCTAACGTTTGCTTTCCTGAAATCGCCTAGATTAAAGTCTGGTACAGAGGGTTTCATTTTGGCATGCCAAGAAAGTGTCATTTCCACCTTAACATACCGTCGACACATTTTGAGCCAAGAAATTGCTCATGATAGCTGCAGGGCGTGCTATGCACACCCCGAGCATTTAGCTCACATACTATCTAGTTTTCCAACACACGTGGGAACAACCTACATTCAAAGACACAATGCGGCACTAAGAGTGCTTTATTACTATCTCTGTCACTCCTACGGCATTCACCTTAATATCGCTTCTCTAAATGCTCCTAGGGAAATTGAGTCAATTGTCGAGAATGGGAAGTGCAGCATATACTGGAACTTTATATTCTCGACAATTGTTTCTGTTGCTCACTCGAGGCTTAACATGGTTCTTCTTGACTTTAAGAAGCGAAACATGTTCGTTATCGAATTTTCGGCACCAGCTGACAAAAAGATTATAGCCAAGGAGAATGAAAAGCAAGAGAGGTATCGTGACCTTATAAGGGAGTTGCAACGATTTATATTAGGCTGAGGCGAAGAACCAACAATGTGCGTCCAGGAAACGCCTGGATGTGGAAAAGTGTCCCATTCCAATCCAAAATTTAGCGCACTTTGAAATTATGAAATCGGATAATATCTGCAGTCTGTTTTCTGAGAGTGAAATCTCGAAATTTTACGAAAAAGCACTAAAATGTAAGGTTTTGCCAAAATGGGCCTAAAATCGATACCGATGCCTTCCAAGGGTGACTTTACGATGAAAAGTCATAAGAGGGTACTTAGAGGTCCGTACCGAATCGCCAGTCACCCCATGCCAATCCTCATGGAGGGGGAAATGGGTCAAAATTGCGTATTTTCGAGTAAAACGCTTAAATACTTGTGCAGCTCCTAGTTCACTAAGTTCTCTACTTCAAGTGACCCAGAGCTCACCAGGTGGAGGTGGCTGCACATCGGGCACCACCCACGCCCTACCCAACCAACCAACCACATGTAGAACGTGCTTATTAAAGTCTCAGAGTCATTAATTAAAACCACAAAGTCTTTCTTAGTGTCATATAAGTTGACAGTCTTTCGAGAAAGAAGTGTGGCGGGTATCTGTCGGTCTTGAGCCTCAGGACCGATGCCTTGTCTAGACACCTCTGTTACCAGTCTAACAGTTCTTTCCATCGCTACTGTGTGACAAGGGAAAGATGTAAAGTCCCAGTCTGGTACCAAACCATCGGCCATAGATAGCTTAGCGGTAAGTTCATCCTCTGTTATAGGAATTAAAACTGGAGTTACGGTAAGTGAGATACCTGTCTGTTCCCAATCAATCATTTCTGTGTACTCATTAGCTCCAAAATTAATTGTTGGCACAATATTGTATCTAACAGTTGTCTCTTGCTTATGTTTTGTTTCCAGGATTTTGGTGAGTGCGTCTTGGCAAAAGTTAAGCCTAGGGTCGGTTACCATTCCAAGAAGTATATTTTTTGGCATGGCAGAGAAGCCGTTTGTCTGAATGGAAGTGTTTACCACATTTCGGTACTTCACAGAAAGAACCCTTGACAATTTGATTGCTTGGAAGAGGTGCCGACTTACATCAGCGGTAGACTTATCCCGTCTGATGTGGAACCACTAAGGGTACGTATACTGTGAGTAAGTATTCAATTAATACTTGCAGTTTGTTTGTGGGTTTTTTTGTTTATATGTATAATCTCAGAATTCTATTTGCAGTTGTTAGCCAGCGAGCCATGTTGATGGGGCCTATCTTCCGGGAGGCCAACTCAGGAGAGCACGCTTCGAACCGTATGGCATCTGATATCTCATAAAGATACCTTTGATCTGAGCTGAGATCAGTGGGCTCAATCTCAGGTAAGTCACACTCAACTTGTTTAAACTTTACAACATCGAGGGTCTCACAAGTTGAAAGTTGTCCCTGTATTGGCCCTGAGTATTTGTTCGGACCACAGGTAGGTCTGTTAATAAATACGAAAAGACTCCTGAACGGTAGATTATTGAAATGTAATAGACAGACAACCCATTGCAAGGGACGATCAAGTCGTTCCTCTAGTAGATGAATAATTCCTCCCTTCCAGCCTGTATTCGTATCTGAACCGTCACAGCCCACGACTACCACTGCATCGAAGCCTCCATTCAGTTCTGTTGTTACGCAATTATAAATAGAATCACATTCATCTTGGGCATGGCTCGATGGTGTGACGACATGGCCTACGTATTTAGAACCTGGTTCGGCCACCAAAGATATGTGTTACTCGTTAATAAATCCAGAGGCTGTGAATGTTTCCTCTTTCCGACTATCAAAGTATAAGCCACAAATAGACTCCTCATGGCGTGATTCGTCCTTCAACTTGGAGCCAATTTTAATTTTCTCGCGCCTTATCTTACCTTTATCTATGACTAGACACTCAGGTACTTTATGAGAAATATCCGGGGAGATCATACCTGCTGGATTGGCAGCGAGGAGTACAGACGAGCTTAAATGTACCGCAGCTCGTTGACATATATATTATCTTTGAGCAACTACTGCTACTTCAGATAAGTCAAATTTTGCCTGCGATGATTTTCTCTGCACAAGTCTGCGTGGTATTCCGTGAAAAACGTCATCATCGGTAGAAGCATCAACCTTTACCTTAATTTCAGGAGGAGGATTATCAACTTCACCTTCCTAAAAGAAGTAATCTAAATCTATATCCATATCAATCATAGAGGAAGATCTGGAGGCCGATGCAGTAGGAACGCTTTCCCTACCCTCTCCCCGTTCAAGCCTGCCTCTTTTTGCATTACTTTCTGCTCTCTTATGTATTCTTTTTGTTTCAGAGACATCTACGCTGGCGATTCCCATGAGCCTTTTACCTCTTTGGTCAAGAAACTTCGTCGGCAATGTCTCCGAACGAAGGCTCCTTGCCTTTTTCTGAAAGACAGCCCTTTTGCCTTCGAACCTGCTGACAACATCGCAGAACGTCAGCCCCCATTGGCGAAACTATCTGACCAAAATATTTTGGAGGACCAAGTATAGGGCACTGCACAAAGTCTCTCGTTGCGAATTTCGACATGCTGTGGCATAAAAACTAAAGAGGGGAGTGCAGGCTACCACCAAAAGAACCAACAACAAGACAATGAGAAAAAGAAACTATAACGACAACGTCAACTAGCACCTGCGAGTGAACGAGCATTAGGCGTGAACCGACAGTACGAGCCATTGACAGGTTCCGACAAGTCTCGAAAACGTCTGACCAGAGGGAGGGGAGGGGTGGGGAGAAGGAGACCGGCGACCGGAGGGGGGGGGCGGTCCAACTTCGGTGTAGAAGTGGCACAGACGCTCGCGTGCTTGTAGACAGACATGACCCAGGGACCGCACAATTATTTAAACGTTTTACTCGACAATACGCAATTTTGAGTCATTTCCTCCCCCACGAGGATTGGCATGGGGTGACTCTGGCGACTCAGTACGCACCCAGGCGTTTCCTGGAAGCACAATGTTGGTTCTTTGCCCCAGCCTAATATATATATATATATATAGAATAGAACCTAGAATCTAGATATATAGAAATAGATCTAGAATCAAACCGAAGGGCCTAAGACAAAGCCACCGAACGCGTCCTCGGGTTGCGGATAGAGGGAACTTGTACCAAGGGTTTCTGCTGAATATGGTTATAAAAATAAATAGGCAGTCGCGGACAATTGTCCAGGGTTGGTCGCGAAGGAATTAACCCCCAAGCGGAGGTGTTAAAACCGTGACGAAAGCTGAATGTCACCTGGGTGAGGTGTCTAAAACGGTAACTCTAGGATACCGGGCGACCTCTCAGAGTACGCAGCCTTATCCTTGCATGCGGGGATCTACAAGGATAGACGAACCCCTTTCCCTAGCTTCTCGTGGGAAAAACAATGACAACACCAAACATAGTTGTAGTAAGTGCAGTTCAAACAACAGAATGCGCAATGGGTCGGCCAACAATGCCGACCAATCTAGAGCGGGGGGAGCCAATGAAAATGGATTCAATGCGATGGATCGGCGGGATCTCGCGACCTTTAGGTGGACGGAGCAACTGAATCACGACTTACTAGAGTGCTACGATGCGAGTGTGGCCCGTGAACGGGGTTACATGGCACGGCTGCATGCTCTGTGGTTCGAGAAACACCCGGAGCTATCGCACTTTTCGCAGCAACGTCTGCGAAACCATGCTGAACTACTCCGTAAAATGGGTTATGTAAGCGGAACGCCTACTCTACTACAGCTAGAACAAGCCGGCAACAAAGAAAGAGAGGCGACACTAAGACCAACCGCGAGCAGGCATCCAATAGATGAAGAGCGATACTTTACGACCCGGAGAAACATCAACACTAAGGTTTCTCTCAAGCCTAAAGATCTGGCTGAAAGGGATGACGAGCTTCGTGGACATTTTTCCAGCGAATCCGACCTCTGGGCTTTCAATTATTGTGTGTATAATGCAGCGAGAGCTTTGGCCGTTGCGAACCGTAAAACAAAACCAACAGCTGTTCATAAGACCAAAAGACGAATGCATCAAATTGCCATGAAGATAGGCTGGGCAAGACAGTACGCGTCCCGCATTCAATGTGTGATTGACTACATCACATCTGGCAGGAATTTTACCGCCAAGGTTCGAAAGTTCGCGCGCGAACTCCGGACCCGTTATCACACACTTAACAAGTCAAAGCTGCTAACCATCAGGCAACATATCGTTGAGAGAATACGGATACTATTTGATGATAAGAGAAGTCTAAAGCGGCGTGAGAGGTGGGTCGGAGAAAATCAACAGTTTCTTTTTGACCCATCTCCACTCTTCCAAGACCCTCCAGTTACTGTCGAACACCCACACAAACCAGAGGAGGTCGAAGTATTTTGGAGAGAAGTCTACGAAGTTCAGCATAGACTCGACGAAGTCTCAGAAAATATAAATAGCTTCAAGGAGTTATATGTTGCCCTCATAACACCTGATAAAGAATTCCCACCCATCGCTACCGAGGAAGTGAAAAAAGCATTAAGAGGGATGAAGAACTATTCCGCACCGGGACCAGATTGTATCAAAACCTTCTGGTGGAAGAAGTTTTCTTCAACCCATCAGCATTTGGCCCATATTTTCACCTTATATTTGCAGTGGGAAGAGCCGATTCCAGAGTGATTGGTGAAAGAGCGCACCATACTCTTGCCGAAAATTGGCAACTTAGCTGACCCGAAGAACTACAGGCCAATAACTTATCTGAACACGCTTTATAAGATATTCACAGCTATCTTAAATAATAGGATTGTTTGGGCAATGGAACCTGTGTGGCAAGAAATGTATGAACAACGAGGCTCAAAGAAAGGCGTAGCCGGATGACTGGTGAACCTGCTCATCGATAGATGTGTCTGAAAAGATGCAGCATTCTACTAGCGTGACCTATCGATGGCCTGGATTGATTATCGGAAAGCTTTCGATTGGACATCCCATAGACTTATCATCTGTCTTTTGGAAATCTTAAAGGTTCATCCGCAAATAGTTGGGTACATAGAGAGATTGATGCCGCTTTGGAAAACCAGATTTACTATCCCATCTGGAAAAAATCGTGTGACAACTAACAAGGTCACGTTTCAGAGAGATGTCTTTCAGGGCGACACCATGAGCCCACTTGTATTTTACATGGACGATCTTAAGATCTATGCTAAAAACAAAGAGCAACTGCATCTAGCTCTGGGGATTGTCGAACGATATACTAAGGAAATTGAAATGGAATTTGGGTTAGACAAATGCGCCAAGGTTTATTTGAAGCGAAGAAAACTTAATGGCATCCCTGAAGATCCTGAGCTCGTTAATAGAAGCGCCATACGACACCTTTGCCCTGGAAAGACTTATACATACCTGGGCGTGCCACAGAGCCGCATTCAGGATGTGACTTCTATAAAGGATACTCTCCGAAGCAGGTACAAACGTCTCATCCGACACATTTTGTCTTCCGAACTGTCGGCGAGGAACAAAGTATCTGCAACGAACATGCTTGCCGTCCCGGTACTACTGTATTCATTTGGAGTAGTTCCAAGGACGAAGAACGAGCTCAGATCTCTTGATATCAGGACAAGGAAGGCGACATTACATCTCACACCGTCAAGGGGGTCGCGGAATATTGAGTCATGAATGTCTTCTCAACAGGATTATTCTGGGTACAGCACATAGAGTTGCAAATGGAAGAGACCCTCTTCTTAAAATGGTCAGGAGGAATCATGAAGAAGTGGGCAAAGGCGCATTTCTGTACAAAGCAGCGGAGGAGGCTGCTGAAACACTCGGACTTGACTTCAGTATTAGGGGTGAGCAAAATGCATCAAATCTTATATATCTCGTGTACTCACTCCTGAAAGCCCGGATTAAGAAAGCACAAGAGAAAAACTTGCGTATTCAGCTCCTCGATAAGAGGATGCACGGTATCTTACACAGAAATGTGAAGGATCAGTCAATGTGTTGTGAGCTAACGTTTGCTTTCCTTAAATCGCCCGGATTGAAGTCTGGTACAGAGGGTTTCATTTTTGCATGCCAAGACGGTGTCATTTCCACCTTAACATACCGTCGCCACATTTTGAGCCAAGACATTCCCGATGATAACTGCAGGGCGTGCCATGCACACCCCGAGCATTTAGCTCACATACTATCTAGTTGTCCAACTCACGCGGGAACGACCTACATTCAAAGGCACAATGCGGCACCAAGAGTGCTTTATTACCTTCTCTGTCACTCCTACGGCATTCACCTTGATATCGCTCCTCTAAATGCTCCTAGGGAAATTGAGTGAATTGTCGAGAATGGGAAGTGCCGCATATACTGGAACTTTATATTCTCGACAATTGCTTCTGTTGCTCACTCGAGGCTTGACATGGTTCTTCTTGACTTCAAGAAGCGAAACATGTTCGTTATCGAATTTTAGGCACCAGCTGACAAAAACATTATAGCCAAGGAGAATGAAAAGAAAGAGAGGTATCGAGACCTTATAAGGGAGTGGCAACGATTGTACCCGGAATATTCTGTTAAACTGATCGTCCTTATCATTGGCGCTCTTGGAGGTGCCAAGCTTTCACTTGCTAATGGCCTAAAGAGCATCTCTGCGTGTCAAAAATATGCTAGAACACTTGCGGGAAAAATTCAGAACGCGGTTGTCCTTGGGTCGCTCCGTGTTCTTAGGGTGCACAAGGCTTTTGCTGGATCGTCGTATTGATTCCTTTACAGACTGTAACCACCTATCTCACGGTTGTGAGACGTGGTAGTGGCTGAAATTGTACCGCGATTTCGCTGGAAGCGAGTGCAATTTTTTAGATTAGCACCCGCTCTCGGCGAAATTCTGCGGTTGTCCTTATAACAAATTTTTAATTATATATATACAAGGTGGACACGCTGGGGCTTACATACATGTCGGATCGAATACTACCCGAATTGCACAGTAGCTGGAGAGAAGTCATTATACAGGGGTATTTTCATATTTCGCGCCTTTAAAGTTGCATTTGGATCAGCCTTTCGGTCGAGTCCGTGCATCTTCGTATCAAGGTTATCATAGTTTCCATGGTTGCGTTCGAAACTTCAAATGGATACAAGTGTCAAAATAATATAGTTTATGTTACATAGTAATTACAAAAAATAAAAGTGTTTAATTAATAATGAAATAAGACATGTGAACTGAGAAGTAAACGTCAATTTTTTTCTGTGCTAGTAACATTATAGAATGTCTGCTGAGTGACAAATACTATAAAATAGTAATAATATTCTGCGCTTCCAGTGGGCGAAAAGTGAATTGTGTTTACCGCTGATTTACGGCATAAAACAGGTATGTTTGAATAGACAGGATATGTTTTAAATAAATTGAATGAAATATTACATGCGTAAACTTTAAATTGACATTACCTAGATTCACTTACAACGATCAGGACAAACAGGTGAATCTGAGCATAACTTCGAAATAATGACAGATCGGCCAGGCATGTTTATTATACTTTCGATTGCTTATTCTTTACCAAAGAAATGTTTGGTGGTTTTGTATGTTTATCAGTGACTGTCGGCAGCGATATTTTAAATAATAATTACACAGCCACAAAAAAAAGTGTGCGGATCTGGTAACAAGACACACGTATTCCTATGGATTTTGGGGCGCTGAATTCAAATTCGGTGTCAAAAATCACCCATCAGGTCATGGTTGAGCCAGAACCTCAAAAAATGACGAAAAATCATGCACTGAGGCAAATAAATTTTAAACTAATGCCAGTGATGCAAATTTTCACTTCAAAAACATGTCGACAACTATAAAGGCTCAACCGATGCCTGATATAAACTTATTTAACATAACTTTATCCAACAGAACCTGACCTCACCTAACCTGAATTAACAGAAATTTATTGAACTACACGTAAAGCTCTAGAAGCATATTTTCCCAGTAGCAAATGTGTGCTACATCGAATGGGTCAACTCGAGCCTAACCTAGAAATAAATCTAAGCTAGCCTAACCTAACCTAACCTCACGAAACACAATTAAACTGATTGTGTTGTCCCGTTGTGTTTGCAGTACCGCTTGAATCAGCTTGGGCTTAACCTGCAAAGAGGTCAAACCTAACCTAACCTAAATTAACTTCACGTAACACAATTAAACTTATTGTGTTGTCCTGTTGTGTTTGCGGTACCGTTTCATTCAGCTTCGGCTTAACCTGCAAAGAGGTCAAACCTAACCTAACCTAAATTAACTTCACGTAACACAATTAAACTTATTGTGTTGTCCCGTTGTGTTTGCGGTACCGTTTCATTCAGCTTCGGCTTAACCTGCATAGAGGTTTAACCTATCCTAACCTAAAAAAACCCGACTTAACATAACCTAGACGAATGAAATTTAACCACACGTGTAGCTATGTAAGCGTACGGTCCTCAGTCTTAAATGTGTGCTATATTTAATAGGTTAACTCGATCTTAACCTACAAATAAATCTAACTTAACAGAACCTAACGAAATTTTGCTTAACGCAACACAACTTAACTTAAGTGTTCCCGTTGTAACATAATAAAATTCATTTCATTGTACTACAGGTGTTTAAAAATTTGGACGCACATTACTCATAAGAAGAAACTTTTAACTGCAAGTAGAATTGACCCCATTTCAATTAACCTGACAATGTTAGTATCAATTAAAATGTAGAATTGTAACTTAAAAATGCAAATGAATACGAGTTTTATTCAAATTTCTTTTGTCTCTGCTTTTCTTAAACTTAAGGGATATAATTTATACTATCTTTCGTGATTACATTTATTTTTGGTTTTTATCGTAATTAAACTGATTTATAGACCTACTTCAGTCTCTTTTCTGCCTTCTATAACGTGTTATTTTTTCTTCGAAGGAACGATGCAAAGGGTTACGCTTACGTTCAATACCTACATTTGTTTCCCTTTTCAACACCCAGCAAAAATCAGCCATCATGACCTCGTCCCATCTACCCTGATATCGTTGTTCCATCACTTTTATGTCTTGATGAAAACTTTCCCCTTGTTCTTCGCTGAAATCAGCAACATTTTCTGGAAACTTATCCAGATGGGAATCTAGAAAGTGAAGTTTTAAATTCATCAAGCAGCCTAACTTATTGTAGTTTCTTATCATTTTCGCAACAATATTCTCGTAGTCTAGACTTCTTTTTGTTACCGAGGAAATTTGCCTTTACTGCTTTAAAAATTTCCCAAGCGTCCATTTCAATTTTGTCATGTGGCTCACGAAATTAGTATCTCATTTTCTAAAGCGCATAAATCAGTCTGGCGTGCATTTTCTTGATTTCAATTGCTCTTGTTACTGTGCACACATTAATGTACGAAATGTTATTTTTATTTTTGGCGTTGAACCCTTTGACGGATTTCATGCAAAAGTAGCAGTCCTTTGCAATAACGGGTTTTTTCCATGTGGTTGGTGTAGAGTACTTGCGGTACTTTTCGTTATTCGAAATATAATTAAATTTA
>NC_046661.1:24252945-24271827 GCF_010883055.1 Belonocnema kinseyi
TTTACGGTCAAAACACTTTTCGTAAAGACTTTTCACTTCCTCATCGATTGATTTTCGCAAACTGCTCACTTCATATTTACTGCAAATGTAACAGAATGAATCCGAGCTATTCTTGCAGGCATGCGATTGAGAAATGATCGCGGTTTTTTCCTTGTAGCATGAGACTCTACACCAACCAAGTGATCCATTGATGAAGAGCTACGGTTGCATGATGACGACGTCGGAGAGCCCGCTTTCCCACCCTGGCCAGACGCCAATACTGGGGTTTTTCCCTGCATCGTAATACACTTTTTACCTGTGTCTGCCATGACGGCATGAACGCCGTTTACCCAGGGACTCAGCCAATGTGGGTCCGTTGCCCACCGTCACCATGTGGAGGTGCCCTGGTTACAGACACAGGCGAATAATGCTAACAACACGCGGTTACGAAACTCCAGACATTTACTGCTATTAATGTCAAAATATGAAAGTACGCAAGAACAGGGTTGCCAGCGTAATCCGTTATGTTAGGTCAGGTTTTGTTAGGCTAGGATAGGTTAAACCTCTATGTAGGTTAAACCGAAGCTGAATTAAAGGGTACCGCAAACACAATGGGACAACGCAATCAGTTTAATTGTGTTTCGTGAGGTTAGGTTAGGTTAGGTTAGGCTAGCTTAGATTTATTTCTAGGTTAGGCTCGAGTTGACCCATTCGATGTAGCACACATTTGCTACTGGGAAAATATGCTTCTAGAGCTTTACGTGTAGTTCAATAAATTTCTGTTAATTCAGGTTAGGTGAGGTCAGGTTCTGTTGGGTAAAGTTATGTTAAATAAGTTTATATCAGGCAACAGTTTATCCTTCATAGTTGTCGACATGTTTTTGAAGTGAAAATTTGCATCACTGGCATTATTTTGAAATTTATTTGCCTCAGTGCATGATTTTTCGTCATTTTTTGAGGTTATGGCTCAACGTTGACGTGATAAGTAATTTTTGATACCGAATTTGAATTCAGCGCCCCAAAATCCATAGGAATACGTGTATCTTGTTACTAGATCCTTGCACTTTTTTTTGTGTGGCTGTGTTATTTATTGTCAATTAAACAATCATTACTTATTGATCATTTTGATAAGTAAAAATTATTTCTGAATGCAATAATTGATTAAAATTGTTTTTATCACAGATCGATCTTAGAAAAAATACACATCAGGAAATGCAGGTGGAATTAGTGCATTTCGGCCTGGTGTATTTCAATAAACATTGTTCAAAAATGTTGGCGTATCAAAATGATATCTCGAAGCAATACTTTCTCTGGACGTCATCTCAAAATTTGTTTTGATTAACTAATAAAATAAATTAAAAAGTTGTTGGCGATAAGATTGTACCAGTAATAAATCTAGAAGAGAAATTTTAGGTTGATATTTACATTCCATTTTTTTGTATTATACCATTTTTGAAATTGCTATATCTGGATCTGATTTCAAAATGGGAATTTGATCAGCACCTAAAATCAATTTTAAGTAATTGTGAGGGTATCGGTGTATCAAAAAAAAATCTCTAAGCAATTTGAATAGCCCAAATTTTAAGTAATAAAGTTTTTAGCAATTTTATTATTTCAGAAAATGTTTTCTCTGGACGTCATCGCAAAATTTAGTATGGTCAACTACTAAAATACATTAAAGACTCGTTGGCGATAGGAAGGAATTTTCATTTTAATTTAGTTTTTAAATTATTCTATTCTCGAAATTGCTATATCTGCATCTGATTTCCAAACTGGCATTTGATCAGGATAGTAGTGCGTCGAAAAGAAATGTAGAAGCGAAATTTTAGTTCGGAATTTTTATTCCAATTTTTTTAGATATTATTCTATAATTATTTATTTTATCAGGCCTGAAAATTAAATTCATACATTATTGGTGTCTTATCAGAAAATAAGAATGTTTAATTGTAATTCTAAGCTACTCGAGATGTTGTTTAAATGTGTTCGTTTTAGGCCTCGCTTAACTTAAAATTATGCTGTTAGAAGTGAAGACACCAATTCTGTCAATGTTATTTCAGATGTTATCTTTTCCATTGGAGGTTGTCCTATATTAATTATCGATTGATCAAACGAAATTTTCAGATGACGTCCAGAGAAAGTATTTTCTAAAATAAAAAAAACTCCCTAATGACTTTATTAATTAAAATTTGGGCAAGTTAAATTGCCTCAAGATATCTTTCTGATACACCGATACCCTCAAAATTACTTAAGACTGATTTTAGGAGCTGATCAAATTCCAGTTTGCAAACCATATCCAGAGAAAGCAATTTCGAAAATTCAATAATTCAAAGAAAAAGTTGGTCCAGAGAAAACTTTTTCTAAAATAAAAATAATACATAAAAAGTTTATTAATTAAAATTTGGGCTTGTTAAATTGCTTTGAGATCTTTTTTTGATACACCGATTCCGTCAAAATTACTTGAAATTGATTTTAGGTGCTGATAAAATGCCAATTTGGAAATCAGGTCCAGATATAGAAAATTCGAAAATAGAATAATTAAAAAAAATTGGAATGTAAATATCGGCCTCAATTTTCTCTTATAGATTTATTAGTGGTACAATCCTATCGCCAACAAGTGTTTAATTTATTAGTGGATCAAACCATATTTTGAGATGAGGTCCAGAGAAAGCATTTTTTAAGATAAAAAACATCCCTAAAAATTGTATCAATTAAACTCCGGCCTAGTTAGATTGCTTCGAGATATCTTTTTGATACGCTTGTACCATCAAAATGACTTAGATTATTAATTATAGGCTGATCAATCCCCAGGCTTGGAATAAGATCCAGAGATAAAGATTTTTCAACAATGTTTATTGAAATGCACCGAGCTCAAATGCACTAATTCCATCTACATTTCCTGATGTGTATTTCGTCTAGGATCGATCTGTGAAAAAAACAATGGTAATCAATTATTACATTCAGAAATATTGTTTAACTTATTAAAATGATTAATAAGTAATGATTGTTCAATTGACAATAAGTAATTATTATTTAAATTATCTCTGCCGACACTGTCAGTGATAAACATACAAATACACTAAACATTTCTTTGGTAAAGAATAATCAATCGAAAGTATAATAAACATGCCGGGCCGATCTGTCATTATTTCGAGGTTATGTTCAGTTTCACTGTTTGCCCTGATCGCTGCAAGTAAATGTAGGTAATGTCAATTTAAAGTTTACGCATGAAACATTTCATTCACTTTATTTAAAACATAGCCTGTCTATTCATAACATACCTGTTTTTATGCCGTAAATAAGCGGTAAACACAATTCACTCTTCGCCCACTGGAAGCGCAGAATATTACTACTATTTTACAGTATTTCTCACTCAGCAGACATTCCATGATGTTATTGGCACAGAAAAAAATTGACGTTTACTTATCAGTTCATATGTCTCATTCCATTAAAAATTAAACACTTTTATTATTTGTAATTACTATGTAACATAACCTATATTGTTTTGACACTTGTATCGGTTTGAAGTTTCGAACGCAACCATTGTAAACTATGATAAACTTGATCCGAAGATGCACGGACTTGACCGAATGGCCGATTCGAATGCAACTTTAAAGGCGCGAAATATGAAAATACCCCTGTATAATGACTTCCACCTACTACTGTGCAATTCGGGTAGCATTCGATTTGCCATGTTTGTAATCTAAATGTCTTTAAAAGTTTTTCGAATTTGTCCTAATATTTTTTAAAGACAAAAAAATCTATCTTAAGATCATTCAGATTCTTTAAAAAATTTGAAATAGTTTGAAATATTTTAGAATATTATCCTAAAGATAGTTTATCAAAATAAAAAATCAGTGAACATTTATCTGGAAATCTAATGGAAATTTTTCATTCTCTTGAAAACTCTCATAATTTTAATTCAGCTTCTTTTTTAAAAATCTTCAACAATTTTCATTTGAAAACCATGCCACTTTTCAGACGTTTAACGTAAACTTTGAATTGTACGAATACTAAAAAATGTTTACTAAGCATAATAGAATTGAACCGCTGGCGGCCAAAAGGGGACACGGCCGGATTCAGCCTGAGAAGTATTGTCTTGTGCATCAATTATAAAAATCTTTCTAATTTCAATTTTAAAGACTGATACTTGTAGAGAATTTCAAGGCGCATATTTTTCTCCTCTTGCAATAATTTATAGGTTTTGTAGTTTTTGAGATAATTGGTAAAAAGTGGATTTTTTGAAAACAAAAAATTCCAATCTTTTTTCACTTCAACTCGCGCTAATTTAGCCAATTTTTATCATTTCCCGATTTCCTCAATACAAAGTACGTGTTTAAGTCTTCTGAAACTATCTAAGAAAGAAAAACGAGAATATTGTAATAAACAAAAAAGTTATTAATTTTTTTTGAGGCAATGCAAAAATCATGAATTTTAACCTTCAAGCGCCTCGTTTAGCGAACGAATTTTAAGCTACGGAAAGTTTTCAGTGAGAAAGTTGTTCACTAAGGTTCAAAGAAGTTTTCTGGAAAGTTTTAGATCAATTGGATTAATAGTTTAAAAATTAGGAATGTTTTAACATCCAAGCGGTAATCTTGACGCTGCCCAAAAACGTGCCTGGCCGGCTACATACGCGCTGCAGCGAACGACACGAAGGTCAAGTCAATCTTACCAAAACAAATGCACAACAGTAACTTTTTTGTCATCTTCTATGAAATTCTACAAAAAAAGCATAGAATCAGCGAAGTGATTGTTTCTTATAATATTTTGAAAAGCATTTTTTTGAGATTATTGAGATTTTTGAGATATTTTTGAGAATATTAATTAAAAAGAAAAATATATTAAAATGAAACAAGGTAGAAAAACAACTAGAAATGAAGATTCGTGGATTAAAAATAAGAAAAAATGTTCCAGAAATCAGGTACGATTGGAAACCGTCAATGCAATTTTTAAATAAATTTTAATCATAAATTTAATATTTCATGACTTTTTTAATCTTGATTTTTTAAATAATTCTTTTACTGAACTATATATAATATGTAGATAGTCTAAAGTAATTATTTTAAATTTTTAATGACGAAGTTAATAGCATTATTTGTTATTTCTTTAGGGAAAAGAATACATTACAAAGTCTAAAACTAAAGAAGTCGGTATTGTTAAAGATATTCTAACCCCAGAGAGATCTTTCAAACCTATTGAATCCCGCTGTGGAGAAAAATGTTACCAAAAGTTTTCAAATGTGCAACAAGAAAAAGTACATACAAATTTTTGGAATCTCGGGAACTATAATGAACAAAATGTGTTTCTCAGAGGATTGTTAAAATGCAAGGATCCTATTCAAACGAATGCAGGTGAAAAACTAGGACGGTTAATTCATTGGATATATTTATTTCCTACTGACGAAGAAAATGTTCCGATTTGTAAGAAATTTTTTTGTGCTTTTCTATGTTTGGGCAAAAGAAGAGTTGAAAATGTTCAAAAAAAGATTTCAAATAAGCAGCCTTTAAAAAATTTGGCAGGTGGAGTACGCGAAAGTTGTCCTAAATTAACAGAAAATTTAAAAAAAAGATTGAAGAGTATTACGAATCAATTCCACATCACAGTTCACATTACAAACGAAATTCTACCAACCTAAAATATTTTGATAATCCTTCATTAAATCTTGTAGAACTTTACAAATTATTCGGAAAATATTATAAAGAAAAAACGGGGGCTAAATTGACAATAAGTCAAACCGTTTATTTTAAGTATTCTAACCGAAATGTTGGCTTCAGTTTTAAATTACCTAGAACTGACGTGTGCAATATTTGCTACAAAAACGAGACAAATGGAAAGGTAAACGAAGAAGTAATTAATCACAAAAACAATGCTGAAATTTATTTGAAATTAAGAAAGCAAATACTCTCTGAAAATAATAGTCAATGCTGTGAATTTGATTTTGCACAGAATTTGCCACTACCAAAAATACCTGTGTCCGCGCAGTTTTACCTACGTTTAGCATGGCTTTTTCTATTTAACGTACATGTACATGCTACGAACCAGAGTTACATGTTCCCTATTCTTGAGGGAATTGTAAAGAAGGGTGCTAACTCTGTTTGCAGTTTTATCAAATACGCGGTATTAAAAGAATTTGCTAAAGACAAGTTCAACAGCATAGCATTATTTTCAGACTCATGTCCGGGACAAAATAAAAACTACACAGTGTTTCATTTTTTGGTTTTATTGTCCATTTATTTGCAAAGTGAGATTAAATATGTGTTTCCAGTTCGAGGCCATTCCTATTGCCAGTGCGATAGGAATTTTGGCACATATTCGCAAAAGCTGAAAAAATTAGAACGAATTGAAACTGAAGCTGAATATGTAGAAATGTTTCGCAATGCTCGTTCATCTTCATTCACAATGGTCGAGAAGTGTGAGGATCCTCTGCAGGATTTTGAAAAACGTTTCAAAGGCAAAATGCGAAAGCCAAAAAATTTCCAAATCAGCAAAGCGTTCGTTTTGCATGTTTTTCCGCCCGAATTGGATTAAAAGCTGCCAAAATAAAGGATGTAAAAAATCTCTTCCAGTATTTAAGCGCTAAAGGAAAAGAATTTTTCGAATTATATTTTATAAAAGTACAAACTCAGAATCCAGATGCCGAAGAAACTGAAGAGAGTGACGAAAATGACTAAAAGTAGTTTCTAATCAAATATTGTTTGATTAATTTATTCTTGTTCAATAATATGCATAATATTATATGTTAAATGTTTAATAAATAAATTATTTTATTAATAATATCTGGAATTACTGTTGTGAATTTGTTTTGGTAAGATTGACTTGACCTTCACGTCGTTCGCTGCAGCGCGTACGTAGCCGGCCAGACACGTTTTTGGGCAGCGTCAAGACTACCGCTTGGATTTTAAAACATTCATAATTTTTGAACTATTAAACCAATTCATCTAAAACTTTTCAGAAAACTTGTTTGAACCCTAATGAACAACTTTCTCACTGAAAGCTTTCCGTAGCTTAAAATTCGTTCGCTGAACGAGGAGCTTGAAGGTTAAATTTCATGATTTTTGCATTGCCTCAAAAAAAAATATAACTTTTTTGTTTATTACAATATTCTTGTTTTTCTTTCTTACGTACTTTGTATTGTGGAAATCGGGAAATGATCAAAATTGGCTAAATTAGCGCGAGTTGAAGTGAAAAAAGATTGGAATTTTTCGTTTTCAAAAAATCCACTTTTTACCAATTATCTCAAAAACTACAAAACTTATAAATGTTTGCAAGAGGAAAAAAAGATGCGCCTTGAAATTCTCTACAAGTATCAGTCTTTGAAATTGGCCGCCAGCGGTTCAATTGTTGTAATCCTAATTTCCTAATTTCTAATTTTTTGTTCAAAATCTTCAAAAATGTACATTTCGTTAAACGATTTTCTAAATCTTCACAAGATTTCAATTATTTTCGATTATTTTCAAAACTACTGAAACTTCTACAAATCAAAAAAATTTTAATTCAAAAAATTTTTTTAAAAATCTTTCAGATTCTTTTTTGACATATTTTGAAATCTTCCAAACTTTAAATTAACCTTTTAAAATAAAATCTGAATTTACAAAATTTTACATTCAAAAAAATTTATTTTATTACGTTACAGTCATTGAAAACTTAAAAAATTCTATTTTGAGTAGATCATTATTTAAAAGACACATAACTTAATAATTTTAAGTTAAGAGGGCTGGGGACATGATCTTTTGTAAGGTCATAGTTGAACTCTATTTTCTTCGAAAGTGCAATGAAAAATATGACTTATATGGTATTTATGCATTCAGAAAAGAATGATCTATATCTATAGTGTTTTGAAGTTGCAATAAACATTTCTTAAATTGACAATAAGCTTAGTCAAATTTACCCTACTTTTGAAACACTAATTTCTCGGCGAAGTGTCTGCATGAAGTAAATTTAAGGATGCATCTACCGATCCTAGCGGCCAAATATTACGGAGTTCCTTAGGCACGCCCACGCTGTTGTACTCACTGCACTGCATGCCCCTTACCTCACTCCGGACAGCAGCAGGGTCCTAAGCCCCGAAGGTCACAATGCCTACGCTGTGTTTCAGATGTGGCACCAATTTCAAGAAAACCTTCTTAGGTTCATTTCTGAATTTTCTCTTGATTCTCTTATGAAATAAACGAAATTTTAAGTTCCAAAAAAATTTGCTAAAAACATTTCCCTGACGTTCAACGGATTTGCGCGTTTCTTAAAATTCTGAGTCCAATGATATATACTTTTAGGAGTAACTTTTTTCATAAAAATGAAATACAATAATTCTTCAAAAGTAGGGTAACTGACAGGTTATTGTTAGCATAATACAATTTTTACAAGAAAAAAGTGAATCCTAAAATTATATATCAATCGATTCAGAATTTCACGAAACGTGCAAATCCGTTGAACGTCAGAGAAGTATTTTTAGCAAATTTTTACAACTTCCGTCAAGATTGGTAGTTACTTGCCTTCAATTTATTCCGTGCAGATACTTCCTTGACCTCTGTTTTTTTCATATTTATTGAAGAAAATTTGTTTAGATAGGTACATATACTTGTAGATGAAAAGTCAATAGATGTTATTAATGTTCTAAATTTGTGAAATAATCATTACGAGCCGAGAAATAAATCTTCAAAAGTAGGGTAACTTTGACTAAGATTATTGTTAGTATAATATTATTTTTATATGAAAAAAGTGACTTCTAAAAGTATATATCAATCGATTCAGAATTTTACGAAACGTGCAAATCCGTTGAACGTGAGAAAACTATTTTTAGCAAATTTTTGCAACTTTCGTCAAGATTGGTAGTTACTTGCCTTCAATTTACTCCGTGAAGATACTTCCTTGACCTCTGTTTTTTCATATTTATTGAAGAAATTTCTTTAGATAGGTATATATACTTGTAGATGAAAAGTCAGTAGATGTTATTAATGTTGTAAATTTGTGAGATAATCATTACGGGCCGAGAAATAATTCTTCAAAAGTAGAGTAACTTTGACTAAGGTTATTGTTAATGCCATTTTTTTATGAAAAAAGTGACTCCTAAAAGTATATACCAATCGATTCAGAATTTCACGAAACGTGCAAATCCATTAAACGTCAGAGAAGTATTTTTAGCAAATGTTTGCAACTTCCATCAAGATTGGTAGTTACTTGCCTTTAATTTACTCTGTACCCATACTTCGTTGACCTCTGTTTTTTCATATTTATTTAAGAAAAGTTGTTTATCATTACGAGCCGAGAAATAACTCCTGAAGTTTCTCAAAATACTACAAAAAAGTGTTTTCTATTTCAATCTTACTCTCTAATTGTGAAAGAATAATGACAGGCCCGAAAATTACTTTTGAAATTATCCCAATGAAATGTTTCCATTAGATGAAAATTCAAATAGAGCATTTTCAAAATTTTAAATTCTGACGTTCAACGAATTTGCACGTTCCTTGCAATTCTGAATCGAATGATATATATATATTTAGGAGTCACTTTTTCCATACAAAACGGGATTATAGTAACAACAAGAAAAGTAATGATTATTTCACAAATTTACAAAACAATAGGCATGTAAAACCTTTGATAATAATTATAACTTATATGGAATGCCTGGATTGGTAAACGAGTTAGGAAAATAAAGCTTTAACGATCAACTAACATTGAAAATATTGACAGATGTTTTTCAATTTTTTTTTGATTTACGCATAATAATATAACGAGGCTGATGCAGTACATTAAAATTTAATTAATGAATATTGTAAAAGATTCTGATTTTTATCCGCTGTGTCTAACCTCAAACAATGTGAAGGTCTCGCGAGGCCAAAAACCGTCCGCTCGACAAACTACCACTCGCTGCAAGGGTACCGTTTTCCAGACAATGTGTGAACCTGGCTGACTGTCCCCTGATTATTACTTTCTCGCAGGAAACTTTTTTCACACTTTTTTTTACTATTCACCCTTTTTTCTGAAAATATTCCAACTGTGATTGGCTGTCGAAATTTTTCTCCACTCAGAAGCACCACCCTTTGGGGCGTGCTTATCATATTTCTGTCTCTCTTGCACACTCAACTCAGAATTCCCGCGGGTGTCCCCAGCCCTCTTAAAATGAATATATATTGATCATTTTTTTCTGTAGATTCGATTAGAATAGTTATGATCAATAATTCCAAACCTAAATGTCTTGATAGGCCAAAAAAAATCAATGTAAAGTGGATAAAATGCGAGGTGCTGGCCACTGAGATTTCAGGTGACACCCGGACTTACGAAAGACCCTGTGGAGCACAGTAGAAATCTCGTAATTCTATAGCATTGTACCTTGGTTAGTCTTAATAGTTAGCCTCAGTATGCCTCAGTGCGTCACGAAAAGCCTCGCTCAGCCGGTCGGATCGGCGAAATAGAGCATTCTCATTAGGCCATAAAAATTTAAAGGGCTGAAACCCAGGGTTATAACAGTAAGGGAAAATACATTGCCTGTGTAGGGATGACATATTTCGGAGACGTTATTAAAATAAAAGAAGTAAAATCGTGCAATATTGTTTCATAGTAGGGTGTAATAAATACAGTGTTGTACACCCAGGTACAAGATTTATTCGGATTCCAAGAGGCGTAACTGGTAAAAAACAAATGTTTGTGGGAAAATCTCATCTTGGGCCCAGTGATCTGTCAACAACTGAATTTATATTATATTTTCAAAGAGAAGAAGGGGCATGTGGGTAAGTGTTTTGCGTTGTGGTCGTTTAAGTGCAAGCGAGTTAGGAAATGCAGGATTTGCGAGGAATTATTTGTGATTGATATTTATTACAATCGTTTGTAATTTCTTTGCATCATATGGACTCTCCAAGATTCATAATTCTATTTGAAAATTCATCTCCCCTACCGAAAGAAATCTCTGAGTTTTCTTTAGAGAAATAGCCTAGCCCATTTGAGTCTATAAACAAAGTCGATTTGAAATAAAATAGTCTCGGAGATAGTTTGAGAGATTCGGGTCGTTTTCAAGATCCTTTTAGTGGTTCTTTCAAGACTGGTGCGACGGTAATATAATGTTCCTTTTGTATTCGTCACGTACCAGGAGGGCAGAGTTATTTACAGTAGTTGGTCGTGGCTAATCCGCTCTCCCTTTTTAAATTTCTCTTCAAATTATTAAAAAATTTTTTAATTGATGAATTTTCTCATTATACTTATTTATAATTATAGCTTATATACTGATGTACAATTTTCTAGTTGAATTAAAAAAGGTTGTGTTTTTTGGCGTATCTCATTCCATTTACGAGAAACGTTCTATTAATTCCAATTTTAAGTATTAAAAAAAAAGTCAGATATCTTAAGTCATCGAAACACGCAGATTCTGAATTATTATGTTTTATGCTGTTAACTATGAAATTTAAAAAATCTACTTCTAAACATTAATCCGAAAGCTTAACAAAGGACCCTTGAGTGTCGGCTACTCTATTGAGATAGCCTCTCTGCTTGTTATTTATGATCGTATTCTTATTTCAATTTCGGAAAGGATATTTTAAAGCCTTCAGACCATTTAAACGAGCTTCCTGGACCTTTAAAAATATCTATCTGAGTGTCTGCGGAGAATTTCTCTGAGCTTCTTTGATCTAAAGATTTTTTAGTACATACTCAAAGATTCTTTTCGGCAGGGCTTGGTCAAAAATACGAGTATTTCATTTGAAACTCTTTTTTTTTGTAAAAATTTAATATCTAATTGTACATATAAATTTTTCACTATGGGTTCAAAGTGTATCTCTTTTTGGTTAAAAATTCGTGTATTTAATTGAAAACGTTGTCTTTCTTAGTAGAAAATTAATCTTTTTGGCTAGGGAAAATGAAAAATTTGTTAGCATAAGGTAGAGATTTTTTAAATTGGCATTTGTTAAAAGTTTTTGATAATATCAGTTGAGTATGTTAATCTTGGGAACAGATAGCTTAAACCTAAAAATACTATATTGTCACACTAGTCTCACTCAGAATCAGGAAAGTCATTGAACTGCTTGCACTTCACTTTCACCACAAAATCAGCTTCATAAAACTTATAAGTTACCAAACTTTTATACGCTTTCACTTGTTTTGCAGTGTAACAACTGTGAGATTGAATAAAATATGACTCTATATCCACTATTGTCACTGAGGGCACTGACTTAAATTTTCACTAAAATCTATATCGCTAAGAGCATATGGATCAAAGTTTCGTTTTTTTTCAACTTTTGAATGTATCGGGTCTTGACATCTCCCGACAATTTTCTTAAATATTCACTCTGCCTTTCGAAAAAACAAAAACAATTTCTTTAAACTACGGAAATACATGCAAACCATAGGGGCATCGGGAGGCAGTTATTCTCCCGATGGCCGCTCGGAGCGCTTGACTTCACAAGTGAGAATGTTCTATTCTCGTCGGAAAGATTCGTAACTCTGTCGGGAACACTCGGGAGATTTGTTTCGAGTACCGCGCAATTAACTTTTCGAGTGCATCTCGGGGTAAGTATAAAAAAGTTGGGGTTAGTCTGAGGGAGGTCTCTACGAAATCTTCGTTATTCCCGCGGCAGTCATTGTTAGTCTGACTTCCTGAATTCTGAGTGTCCCGCCCATCGATAAAATGGCTAGGGTCGAGTGACGGATCGGTCAGGAAAACACAGTGGGTGGTGTCTTCCACCTACATGCTACTAACTACTCCGTTTCTCAGCGTTCGTTGTCAAACGGTCGACACACGTTTCGCATGAATTTTCCTTTACACTTCACCCAGGCTTAGGACTCACAGAAAAATGTACAAAACAAATTTGTCTATGAATGCGTGTTTAAATATTGATGGAAAATATGTGTATCAGCTAGAGTTCATGCATTAAAATAATTAAATATTATCTCCATAAAGTGAAATAAATATTGAAATTAACTACGTACACAGTTTGTCCCATTTCCGATGAGACTACTCTGAAGTAAAGAAGAAGACGCTTTGCAGTGCATTTATTTCATCATATTTATTCAAAATAATCCCCCTCCGACTTAATACAGCGTTGTGAGTGGCCATAAAACTTGTCAAAACATATCTGGTACTCAGGCGCCGGATTAGCCTTCAGAATGTCGGTCGAAGCCTTGTGGATGGTAGGAATCAAAATAAAGGTGTTCCCCTTCATCGCTAATTTGAGTATAGGAAATAGCCAAAAGTCGCACGGCGCTCGATCAGATGAGTACGGTGGTTAGTCGACCCTTATGATGCTTCTTTGGTCAAAAACTCGCCTACAATTAGGTCTTTGTGCGAAGACGCATTATCATGCAACAAAAACCAGCTGCCAACTTTCTTCTACTCCGGTCGAACACAATGAAGTCGTTCCCATAATAAAAAACGGGGTTACATGGCACGACTGCGTGCTCTGTGGTGCGAGAAACACCCGGAGCTATCGCACTCTTCGCATCAACGTCTGCGAAACCATGCCGAACTACTCCAAAAAAGAGGCTATGTAACAAGAACGCCTATTCTACCACAGCCAGAACAAGCCGGCAACAGAGAAAAAGATGCGACACTGAGACCAACAGCGGAGAGGCATCCGATTGAGAGTCAGCGATGCTTTATGAACCGGAGAAACATCAACA
This sequence comes from Belonocnema kinseyi, assembly GCF_010883055.1. Classification (NCBI taxonomy): domain Eukaryota; kingdom Metazoa; phylum Arthropoda; class Insecta; order Hymenoptera; family Cynipidae; genus Belonocnema; species Belonocnema kinseyi. The sequence goes on from NC_046661.1 coordinate 24,266,524, forward strand.
CCAAGGTTTCTCTCAAGTCTAAAGATCTGGCTAAGATGGATAACGAGCTTCGTGGACATTTTTCCGAAGAATCCGATCTCTGGACTATCCATTGTTGCGTGTATAATGCAGCGAGAGCTTTGGCCGATGCGAACAGTAAAACAAAACCCACGGTTGATCATAAGAACAAAAGACAAATGCATCAACTCGCCATAAAGATAGGCTGGGCAAGACAATACGAGTCTCGCATTCAGTATGTGATTCCCTCTTCACGCCTGATAAAGAATGCCCATCCATCACTACTGAGGAGGTGAAAAAAGTATATAGAGGGATGAAGAACTATTTGACTCCAGAAGCAGATGGTATCAAGACCTTCTGATGGAAGAAATTTCCTTCAACCCATCAGCATTTGGCCCGTATTTTCACCTCACATTTAAAGTCGGAAGAGCGAAACAGCCCAATCACTTGTCTAAACATACTGTATAAGATAGTCACAGCTATTCTAAATGATAGGATTGTTCGGGCAATTGAACCTGTGTTGTAAGAAATGTATGAACAACGCGGCTCAAACAAAGGCGTAGCAGGATGTCGGGAGAACCTGCAAAGATGCACCATACTACCAGCGTGACCTATCGATGGCCTGGATTGATTTCCGGAAAGCTTTCGATTCAACCTCCCATAGACTTATCATCTGTCTTTTGAAAAGCTTAAAGGTTCATCCGCAAATCGTGAGGTGCATAGAGAGATTGATGCCACTTTGGAAAACCAGATTTACTATCTGATCTGTAAATAATCGTGTGACAACTAACAAGGTCATTTTCCAGAGAGGTGTCTTTCAGGGCGACATCATGAGCCCACTCTTCTTTTGCCTCACATTATTGCCACTATCTCTAGCAATTCGTCATTCCGACGGGTACTTTTGCGTCTAACATGCAATTTGAAAGTGCTAGGTCACTCATGTATTTTACATGGGCGATCTTAAGATCTGTGCTAAAAACAAAGAGAAACTAAATCTAGCTCTAGGAATTGTCGAACTCGTCGATAGAAGCGCTATACGACACCTTTGCGGTGGAGAGACTTATACATAGCAGGGCGTGCCACAGAGCCGCATTCAGGAAGTGATATCTATAAAGGATACTCTTCGAACCAGATATAAACGTCTCATCCGGCGGATTTCGTCTCCCGAACTGTCAACGAGGAACAAAGTATCTGCAAGGAACATGCTTGCCGTCCCGGCTGTACTCTATGCATTTAGATTGGTACCATGGATGAAGAACAAGCTCAGACCCCTTGATATCAGGACATGAAAGGTTATGCACATGAAAAAAAGCATGCATTTAAAGTTTTCTTTTCCGCGACTCTACATCTCACGACGTCAAGGCGGAGGAGGCTGCTGAAACACTCGGACTTAACTTCAGTATTCTGGGTGAGCAAAGTATATCAAATTTTATGTATCTCGATAAGAGGATGCACAGCATATTCCAAAGAAATGTGGAAGATCAGTCAATGTCTTGTGAGCTAACCTCTGATTTTCTTAAATCACCGGGGTTGAAGTCTGGCACGGAGGGTTTCATTTTGGCATGTCAAGACTGTGTAATTTCCATCTTAACATACCGACGCCACATTTTGAATCAAGGCATTCCCGATGATAGCTGCAGGGCGTGCCATGCACATCCCGAGGATTTAGTTCATATACTATCTAGTTGTCCAACTCATGCGGGAACAAGCTACATCCAGAGGCACAATGCGGCACTAAGAGTACTTTATTACCATCTTTGTCACTCTTACGGCATTAACCTTAATATCGCTCCTCTAAATGCTCCTAGGGAAATCGAGTCAATTGTCGTGAATGAGAAGTGCCGCATATACTGGAACTTTAGATTCTCGACAATTGTTTCTGTTGCACACTTGAGGCTTCACATGATTCTTCTTTACTTCGAGAAGCGAACCATGTTCGTTATTGAACCCGAAATATTCTGTTAAACTAATCGTCCTTGTCATCGGCGCTCTTGGAGGTGCCAAGCTTTCACTGGTCCTTATGGTGCACGACATTTTTGCCGGATCGTCGCATTAATTCCGCTACAGACTGTAGCCAACTATCTCAGGGTCGTGAAACGTAGTTGCGACTGAAATTTTAGCGCGATTTCGCTGGGATCGGGTGCAGTTTTTGAGATCAGCACTCGCTCCCGACGAAATCTTGCGGTTGTCCTCATGGCAAACTTTTAATTTTATATATATATTTTTAATACATTTATATAATTGAAAATCTTTGAAATACTGTGAAATAAATAAATGAAAAAATATAAGTTTTGATTTCCCATTATTTTTTTCTGATGTCAAAATTTAAATTAAAATTTTTTTTCAATTCAAAAAGTTGTTATGATATTCTTGCAGGACCTTCAAAATGAAATATTTTTCGTCTCATGACTTGACCTTTATTTTAGAGCACTCACAGAATATACCAAAGGCCAATTCAATCTGTCAATTTTTTCGATAGTTATCGTGTAAACAATCTAAAAATCTACAGACACACAGTTGACATACAGCCAGGCACACAGAAAATCGCACCTTCCTAAAAACCTAATTTTCGGATTAAGAGGTCTCAAAACATGGACATTTGACAAAAACTTGGGGGGGGGGGGTAAAATTTTACACAAATCTAATACCTTCTCTGTTGAGAATGTAAAAAATAACTTACTCCTTCAAATCATAAGAAGTTATTAAATCACAACTTCTGAAACAGGTAAAAGTTAGCTCTCCAACGTCCAAGAATAATTTTTCCTTTCTGGTTTTGTTAATTTACTTCTGGTGCGGAAAAAGATTTTTTAAAATAACTAGGATCCTTCTGAGCACGTACGTGTATGCGTGATGACTATAATGTTTTCATACAAAAATATTAAGGTTAACCACCTTAGGAGGGGGCTCGTCTTAGGCAACTTTTCCCTACTTCTCTTAAGTTTGGGAATATAACAATTGTTCGAATTTCCAAATTCTACAAGTAGCCGTATCTTAGTAAAAATCGTTTCTTTTCTGGATGAGGACGTGTAGATTTTTAGATGTTTATTGGTGAGATAATTTTTGCCTGATCATCTTTTTCCGTATCTTGCATAGTTTGACAGCAAAATGGAAATTTCTTTTATTTTATTATGTTTTTTGGGGTCAAAATTTGAATGTTCTGTTTTTAAAGAAATTTAGTAAAACCTTATGATATCTTGTGGGCTTCCAAAAAGTAACGTTTTTTCATATCATGCGTTGTATTGCGTAAAATGTTAATTTCCGTTACTTTTTTACATTCTCGTCAGAGAAGGTATTAGATTTGTATGTATGTATGTATGTATGTATGTATGCATGTATGTATGTATGGATGTATGTATGTATGTATGTATGTACACTCGTTAGTGTCCTAAAATAAAGGTCAAGTTCGTTAGCCAGCCATTTTTTTATCAAAATTCAAAAAGTATACTAAATAATAAAAACTAACATTTTTCGTCAAAAATATTCAAAATACGATAACAGACGAATAGAAAAAATTTGGTATTTCAAAAAGATCTACAAATTTATAATCAATCACTTTTTGATGGGATACGCAGTTTCGGTTTTTGTCCCGAAAAACATCATTAACAGAAAAAAAACAAAAATCTGTCCGCTGCGGTGGCACATTCTTACCACAACTTTTGTCTTTTAATTTCTTTTTTGTCTCGTGTATGGGGTTTCAAAAAATGTAATTTTTCAAATGTTTCAATGCTATTTTTTAAATTTAAAAACAAAAACAGAACAATCAAAAAATTATTCATGGCAAATAAATCATTTTCAGTTTTTCATCAGAGAAGATATTAGATTTGTTTAAAATTTGACCCCCTCAGATTTTGTCAAAAGTTCCACGTTTTGAGACCTTCTGAATCCACAAACCAGGCTCTTACGTATTTGTGTGCCTGTGTGTCTGTCTGTGAGCACGATAACTTTTGAAAAAAATGATCTATAACATTGGCCTTTGGTACACTCTTTTAGTGTCCTTAGCTAAACGCCAAGTTCGTTAGTGAGCCATTTTGGATACAAATACTAAAAGTGAGCGCATTTTGGACATTTTTGATAACACATTTTTTCATGATTCAAAAATTCTCTTTGCACTTGTTCACAGTACTTGAAAAGAACAATATTAATTTTCGATAGACCTGTAAGATTATTATGACAACTTTTTGAATTTTTTCGAATAATTAAAAATTCAAATTTTGAGCGAACAAAAAATAATCAAAAATCAAAAATTGCATTTTGCTGTCAAAACATGCAAGATAGGAAAAAAATTATAACACAAACATGGTGCACTCAAAAAATATCTACAAATTTGTTATTAATCACTTTTTTATAGGACAGGTGGTTTTTGTATTATTTCCAAAAAAAACATTGAAAATACAAAGAGTAAATTTTCGACACACGATACAAACTAAGAAAAAACAAATAGGTTATATTTTTTCACCGAAAATAGAGCAAAAGAATTTTTGTTAATGGTTTTTTTCACATTCATAGCAGAGAAGTTATTAGATTTTGTAAAATTTGACACCCTCCCCCCACAAGTTTTTGTCAAATATTGGGCTGCCCAGTTGGTGCCCGACTGGTTTGCTCCGATAGGGCCCACTTTGGGCGTTCTATTGGTAAGCCCAATGTACGGCCAAGCACAGAATCAAACACTCACCGAATTGATCAACATGAGGTTTGATCATGAAAAATTCGGAATAATTGGTAAAGTTTCAAGACTTGGATTAGATTGCACCTGCATAATTATTTAATTAAAATAATTTGTTAATTATTGTCACTTTTTGTTAATTGGGCCGCTCAGTTGGGGCCCAGTTGACGCCCAATTATTATTTGGGCTAAGTTGGGTTGATTTGCACATGGGCTGAAGCCGAAAATATGTATGCCTGTTTGTGAGCACAATAACTTTTGAAAAATTATTCCATTAGATTAGTCATCGGTACACTCTTTTAGTGTCTTAAATTGAAGGTCCATTACGTTAGCCGACCATTTTGGACCAAAATGCCATAAGTGAGCGCATTTTGAATATTTTTGAGACCACTTTTTTAAAATTCAAAAATTTTCCGTACGGATGTTTATAGTATTCAAAAAGTAAAATAATTTATTACGATGACTTTTTTAATGGAACCAAAAATTACTAGAGTTAAAGCATTTACAAAGTTCCAAAAAAGCATACGATAATTAATCTTTTAAGCGAAATAACGGTATTTTGAAAAATCAAAAATTCAAATTTTGACAGCATACAAAATAATGACAAACCCAAAAATTACATTTTCTAACGCAACAATTTCACGG
>NC_046661.1:24271927-24274572 GCF_010883055.1 Belonocnema kinseyi
CATGCGAGTCCCCGGCGGGGGCCCTCATTCTAAGAGTTCTCAAATGGGCTTTTTCTACGCGGGAACTCTAATAATTTTTTTTATCGTAAAAGTCATAAGAATAAATTATTAAAATTTTCGAGTACTACGAAGAGCCGTACATAGATTTTTTAAATTAAAAAAATATGGTTTTGAAATTTTGAAATTTGCTCCTACTTTTTAAACTTTTATTACAAATGGTTGGCTAACGAGCTTGTCCGTTTCTTTTCGAACTTAAAAAAGTTTCCCAAAGCACAATTTAATCTGATTTTTTTTTTGAAAGTTATTGTGTCTACAGACTGGCTCGGGCAGACTAGCAGACTGGCTCGGGGGTACTCAAGACGTGGAGATTTGATGGAAACCGACTAACAAAGCCAAATTTTACGTAACACCAATACCTTCTCGTTATAGGATGAGACTGGAAAAATCGATAATTTTATTCCTGCCAAAGTTTAAAAAACCGAAAGAATCTTAATAGCATCGAATGATTTTTTAAACTGCAAATATCACTGGATGAAGATATTCAAAAAGTTGATATATTATTGGAAAGCTAACCTCAAAATCTACGCGTTTGCATAATTGGTTTTTTAAAGTTAAAAAAAAGTTTAATTTTATCATTATACAAGTTGGTTAAATTTGGACACAAAAATAGTCGGAAGGTTTGAGCCACCTAAAAAAATCAGGAAAAACAGTAGAAGACTTGCAGAGATGAAATAAAAACGCACAATATAAATGAAAATGAGTTTTTTTATTGTTCAAATGGCTCGAAAAAGGAAAAAAAAGATGCTGGATTAGTGCCCGACTCTGGATCCAAATCAGAGTCACATACTAGAAATAAAAAAATGTTATAATAAAATTCCGAAAAATGCACGTAAAATATATTCCATACGCAATTTTCTATCATTTCCACTATTTTAATATTTATCCGAATGCGAAACATGAATAAAATTGGATGGTTCAAACCACCCGAATGACGCTACTTGTTGAGTATAATGACAAAAAATTATGTATGATGGATACTAAACTAAAACTATATACGTGCAAATTCATCGAATTTATAACACATTATTGATAACTGCATTAAAAAATAGTTGGATAATGTTCATTGAACGCATATTTTTTAATCAAGGATAAACTTTTATTTTTATTTTCGGAACACGTTGTCTTACTAAGATATAGCAATTGCATATTTTCTATACAAAACCTTATAAAAAATTAGTGATTGGTCTAAAAACTCTTTAACTCTATTGACAAAGAGTTGTCACTGTCAAGAGGCCGAAAAATTTCGGTAGCTTGAACCACCGGACGGCTCACAACACCCGACACTCCCCTACGTGAAAGCGAATTTAATGAGACTTATTTCATGATTTCTAATAAAATGAGAATAGAGTTAACAATATCCATAAACTACCAAATTACACAGCGCCAAATATAAGATTTTTCAAGATTTGCTCAAGATTTTTATGTCCATCAGAGAAAGTACTATTTAATTTTTCAAATGAAAAATATTGTGTGTGTATAATCTTTAATTTTTCTAAAAGTTCTATTAAAATCTTTCAATCCGTTTTTTGAAGATAAAACTATTTTAAATCTACACAAATCCGATAGAATTAACAGAAAACGTAAATAAATATAATTTTATTTTCAATATCTATCTAGATTACACATATAATTTCTGATTTTTGTAAATAGTATTTTTGCTCTATTTTGCGTGTGAAGAATTGGAAAAAATACGCCTGTTGGTTTTTAAAAGTTCCATTTAACAAAGGAGCCGTAGTCCAAATGTCACAATTTTTTGGAATTTACCCCCACCTCCTCAACTACCTTCGCACACATATCAACATTATTAAATAACCACCGCAGAATAATAGATATTGTTTACAAATACTTCACTATATTAATAAATTACAATTATATATCTATCTCAAACCTAATTTGTAAACCAAGTTTGAAATCTTTTATGACTAACTTGTATCTAAATGTTCTGCGTGACTACACTCAAAAAAATAGACTATAATAGTATATAAATAGTGTAATAGTACTATAATAGTAATATAAATAGTATGGATTAAATGTTTTCTAGTTGAGTTGACCACATTTTTAGTAGAGATGACTAAGATTGGAAGGTAAGGTTCACTAGTGAAAACTAGTAAGTTTGTTTCTGGTGAATGTAACATCGCCAGCTGTTACAACAACTACCGACTCATAGTAAACTGAACTATATAAGAATAGTATCTAAAATCTAGTAAGGATGACAATATGCTCATAGTTACAATAAATATTTGTTCACATGTAAGACATTATTACATTTTTCATAAATGTTTTGTTAGACACATAATACTACAAGAACTTAAAAAATAATCCATGCTGATTAATAATCGATGAATATATAAATATATTGAAAAGGTCTAATATATCGCGAGGAATGAGCAAGCTAAAACGTTTTAAGTATACATTATCCATTGCTGGCCTTATGAGTAGCTGATACAGAATATGTGTAAAATTCCAAAATTGTGAAATAATGTTGCAAAATAAAAATTCCTTTACAAAATTTCTAATAATACACATAAAGAGTAAATTAATATTTTTTCTTGTATTTCTTATACTATATGCCTTTAACTGTAGCA
>NC_046661.1:24274672-24282981 GCF_010883055.1 Belonocnema kinseyi
GAGATTTACAATATAAAATATGTGAAATTCTTATTAAATTTAAAGCCCTAAGATTTTATTTTATTTTATTGTTACTCTTATTTGTTAAAAAAATAATTAGTAAATCGTCAGATGTGGTAAATAATGTAAATAATTATGCATCTAGTGGCATGCCTATTTTTTAGTGATTTTTTCACAAACTCAAATTTAAATCCATGCATGAACCCTTATGAAACAAAATTCGTCGATTCCTAAATTCTATTAAGTTAACCAAATAATCAACATTTCAACAATGCGTATTAATAATTCATTCCATACAAATTTCATGCAAAAATATTTGGAATTTATTTTACTTCTTCCAGTATGACGTACATTTATTCCTCATATCAAATTGATTTGGTTTATCTTTCAAAAATTTTTGCCGACTAAATTAAATTTAGCCTCAAAATCATAAATTTTTAACTCTCCTATTTCTTGTGCTATTGCTTATTTTTGTTTTGTTCGCTTTGTTACTAATAAATCGATCTTGCTTTTAGGAAGCATTCTAGAGATAATCAAAAATAGTCCAACATCATTAAAGTATTAGAATAATTTACTGTCATTAAATAACAATGTATAAATACAGAAGTATGGTTTTTTGAAATTCAATATTAATATTTAACATATGTGGTAATCCCATAAGAGATGTATAACTTAGATGTAGTAGATCGATCACAAAATTACATGTGCTGATAAATTTTAAGTCTAAGTCAATTTTACATTGATAGCCTTCAAGGATTAATTACAATAACTTGAAACTGCAAGTGTTAAAAACGAAATTTTCTAAATTTAATGATTTAAATCAAGGGATAACAATTTGCAATTCTCAAAAATTTCTGTTTTTAAATTGTACCTATGATATCTTTCAGGGTTCAATTAATTCAAAATGTAAACATGATTAGTTTGATATTTAGAAATTTCAGCAATTTACTGTTTAAAACAATTGAGTATTGGAAATAATTTTTAATTTTGTAAATATGGCAACAAAACCGTTGAAATTGGCAGAATTTATAATTGAAAAAGTTTAGCACTACAATGTTTCAAACTCAACTTTTCACATTGAAAACAATTTCAAATAAAAATTTTTTTAAATACATATAAATTGCGGAATCTAAAATCTCTAAAAAAAGTTCAGAGAAAAATGTGGTTATCTTCATAATTTATATGATCATAATAAGTTTTCAGTATGAATATCGAATTAATTTTAGGTCGTCACTACCTGCATTGCAGTCTTTATGTTTGCTTAGTTTAAGGATTAAAACAAATTCTTAATTTCAGGTTTCATATGCTTATTTTTTCACATCTTCAAATAGTTTCAATTTTAGATTTAAATTTAGTGTTTGTTTTTTTTGTGTCTAACGCGTTTTTGCTGATCGGTAAGAAGAGGTACATCATTAATGCATCTATTCTATCAATGAGGTTATCTCAGTGAGCTTGGAGTTATCTTCCAGACGCCCATTTGAAATGTTCTTATTTTCTAAAAGTGACCATCCGCGAAGAAAGGGATCTAATGCGCTGTAGCTTCATTTTAATAATAATTTTTATTACAACAGAGCTAATAAAAACTGTCGATATGTATAAAAACCTAACAATCGTGTTTTTTCGCATTAGGTCCCTTTATTCGTGGACGGTCACAAGTATCAAATTGACTTTCTAAATATGAACATTTACAACTTTTTAAAATCGTAATGTGAACAATTTAGAATCGGAAACATAACAGTTTTGATAGCTTTAAATGCGAATTAAATAAAATAATTCCTTTAATTCTTGCAATTCCATAAACTCTTATTTTAAGTTTTTCAGTATTTATCCTCCTGTGGAAACTAATCTAAATTTTAAATAATTTTTACAAATATTAGGAGTTAAATTAAAATCAGAAACAAAAACTCTTATCGGAGTAAATGCCTCCTGAATTTTACAAACAAGGTGGTTGTTTATGGCAAAGTGGAACATTCTGGCAACACTTGGCAGCGATTTCGATTAAGATTTCTTTGGTCCAGGGCGATCGAGGAAATCGCTCGTTGATCTCGTTCAACAGTTCGTCCATTTCGGTTCCACTCAGGTCGAATCCAAGGTCATCTCCACTTGCCTGCTTTCACATTTTCCGATTTTGTATCCATCAGTATAAATCTTTGACAGGATTATATGGCACCAAAACAAGTAATTTGTGCATTATGTGTAATAGGGTGGTCCAAAAATGCATGGCAAAATTTTTTCACATGCCTCAAGGCAACGACCCCCTCCCCATTTTATTAGAAATCCAAAAAAAGAAATTCCTTAATTTTTCATTTTTTTATTTTAACAGGTGCCGGTTTTGACTTTAAGTTTCCCATGTAAATGCATAGGGAAAAATCACTTTTTTGAGTTTTTAGAATAATTTTTTAGGGTTTGAAAAAATGTGACGAGAAAGTATGGGGGCCTGTAGAGAATTATCCAGCGAAGAATTTTATCTATCAGGCATATGGGTTTGACACCCCTAACACACCCCTACGAGTACCTGAAAAGTACCCCTAAAACCAAAAACGTCAATTCTTCATCAATTCGACCTTCTGAACACTGTATTCTCGTCTTTTTTTCACTTAAAATTAATAATATTGGTCCAGTGGAATATTTATTATCATTGTTTAATCAAGTTTCAATTATTTAAACTAATGGAATTTGTTTAAATAATTTGTTTTTTAAAATTCGTTATTCCCCCTAAAAATTATTACTATTAGTCTAGTGGAATATTTAATAACATTGGTTCATAATTTTTTATTATTTAAACGAATGGAATTTGTTTTTCAACAATTTTTTTCGAAAATTCTTTTTCTTCAATGGAAATTATTACTATTGGTCCAGTAGAATATTTATTAACATCATTTCATTAATTTTCAATTCTTTAAACAAATGGAATTTTTTCAAATTATTTTTTGTATTGAATATTATTAATATTTTTTCAGTGGTAATGATTGGTATAATTACTGATGAATTAATTATTAATCAGTCATTAATTATTACTGATAAACGTTCCACTAGATCCACAGTAATAATTTTTATTTTAAAAAGTCAAAACGAAATTATTTAAACAAATTCCATCTGTTTAAGTAATTCAAAATGAATAAACTAATGTTATTAAATATTCCACTAGACCTATAATAATATTTTTTGGGGGAAAACGAATTTAAAAAATATATTGAAACAAATATCATTTGTTTAAACAATCGAAAATTAATGAACGAATGTTATTAAATATTCCAATAGACTAATAGTAATAATTTTAAGGAAAAAATAAATAAATTTTCAAAAAAAAATTTCAACAAATTCCATACGTTCAAAAATAAAAAAATTGATTAACCAAAGATAATAAATATTTAACTAGACAAATATTATTCATTTTAATTTAAAAACAAAATAGAATACAGTGTTCAAAATGTTTATTTCATGAGGAATTGACAGTTTTTGTTTTAAGGGTAGTTTTTAGGTACTCTCTAGGGGTGTGTTAGGTGTGTGAAACCGATATGTTTGATACATTAAATTTTTTGTTGGATAATTCTCAACAGGCCCTCATACTTTTCCATAACATTTTTTCAAACCCTAAAAAATTATTCCAAAATCTTAAAAAAGTTTTTTTTTCCTCATGCATTTTACATGGGAATCTTCAGGTCAAAACCGGCACCTGTTAAAATAGAAAAATGAAAAAATAAGGGATTATCTTTTTTCGGATTTGGAATGAAATTGGGCGGATTGTTGACCTCTAAAAAAAGCGATTTTAAGCCGCCCTAATGTGCAAGCTTTACGTATAATTGCGTTAGTCACTACAGTGTTCTCCAAAAGTTATTTCACAAGTTAATTATCCGTTAATCGAGTGACCAAATCACTTTTATCTTCATTTTGCTGCTCCTCATTTTTGAGGCTGCAATTGTGTTTCACTGTGAAGCAAATTTACTTTTAAATTCGATTTTTGAAGGGTAATCGTTCTATATTTTTGTTAATAACCATGTACATATTCATTTAATTTAAATATTTTTTTAACTACTGATTCGTTAGCGAAGGCATTTATAAACACTTTGAAGATTGTACAGTTTTTAGAGAAAAACGAAAATGGACTTTTTTCAAAAAGCGCTCAGATGATGATTTTAACCCATTCACAGTCGCGAAAAAGATATCAGATATCAGATGGGGTCACTAAATCCAAACCTGCAGTTGGGTTTTCAAAATTAAAAATGGCGAATCTAATATTCCGGACATGAAATATTAAAAATATTTGAATCTGGTTAAATTTAACGTTTCGGGGTCATTCATTTCAAGTCTTATGTTGGATTTAAGAAATTCTAAATGGCGGATGCAATATGACGGATATAACATATTAAAAAGGTTCAGACCTAAATAAAATTGATGATACTTGGTTTTTTTGGTCACTGAATCAAAATCTGATGTTGGATTTTCAAAATTCAAGATATCGGATCCAATAGGGAGGACAGAAATTATGAAAAATTTTCAGATATTGATAAAATTAGTGATACTTACGTCGTTAGGGTCGCTGAATCGAAATCCAATGCTTTTTTTCGAAAATTCAAGATAGCGGATTCAATATAGCGGACAAAAATTATCGAACATGTTTAGTACTTGATCAAATTGTTCGTAATTGTGGGCATGAATTATTAAAAATGTTCGGACCATGATAAAATTTATGATACTTAGGTTATTGACATCGTTGAATCGAAATCTGATGTTGGATGTAAGCTGAATGTAAATAACCTCCACGTCCTCTTTTCATGACTCTTGGTTCGGCTGATAGCGTCAATTTATAAAAACTATTCACTGCCTGCCCTCATACTACCATTTTTATAAATTTATTACTTAAATTTTATTTTCCACATTGAAAATATTACCATCAATTTTATCAAAGTCCGAACATTTTTATTAAATCGTATCAAAACGATATTGGTCCTCGAGTCTTCAAGAATATCAAAATTTAATCTTTCTACTTTACAACGAGGTTAGCCAGAACTCAATCGTATCTGAACTCGGAGCCCTACCGGAAATCTATACTAGACGATTTATAGATGATATCGTCTAGGAAGACATCATGTGGAATGGATTCCTTGCTAGATTATAACTAGAGTCAGTGGTCGGCTAATTTTTTGCTCATTTTTTAGGTATAGTCAGGCTTGTTCCGACTTAATTTTTTCTACTGCTTTTCGGTCTATTCATGGACCTCAGTGTGAGTGAGCTTACTCCAGCAGGGATCTGTTTGTCCATTAGCATGTCAAAATAAAGAAATATAAACGATATAAATTTTTGAACTATCGATTCGAAAATAGCATAATCGGCATCTACGAATTTTTTCAATTCCAATTATATATTACTTGTCTCGAAAAGTTAAAAATGTGAAGGAGTTTAATAGCAAGAAACTTCAGCTAATTATTCAATTATTAACATTCTTAATAAGATTTTTAAAAATGATGCTTTTGACTTCCTTTTCCTTAAATATATTTCTTTAAACAGAGATAACAGTTTTCAAGATGATTAAAAAATGTAATCAGTGTATTTTAAAAGATTTTTGTAGGCTGTTAACCATGTTTTATGCTGCCATATATTTATTTTTTATCAACTACATCGTAAAAAAGAATTAGATAAGTATACAGGTGATTGCAAAAAGGTGTAAGATTTAAAGTCCTAGGCATTTTCTATGATCAATAAATTCTTTCTTAAAATACGTCGACTAAGTTTGGAAATTTCGAATAAAAAATCACAAATTTAAGACTAAAAAATAGTTAAATAATATTGAAGATATTTTTTAATTATTTAATATTCACATATATCACTTGTATTGAATTAAACATGACAAAATTATTAAGAAAATCTAATGAACAAGTTTAAATGATGGAAGTTAAAGTGCAATTTAAGTTGTAGCTTATTATGGATTCAGTTTATTACATTTTTGCAAATTCTTGAAAAAAAAACAAGAATCCAACGACCCAATTTGGACCACAATAAACAAACCAACCAAAAACCCTTCCTTCTTTTTTTCGTCTTTTTTATTTTTATTGCATTATAATAGAAGAACCTTGCAAATCAAAATAAAAGTAATATTACGAACGTAATACGGTAGCGACAGGAACCTGAGAATCGAGTGAGGGTCAGTAGGTCAACCTGTTGTAAACACACCTCGAAACACACTAGAAATATCTGTCATAAATACGTTAGAATTAGAGAAAGTGAAAGTAAACAAGATTCATGAACCTCACCGTTTAATTTAATTAATCATATCAGAATAATTTTTGTTTAATTTATCAAAATCGGTTTCTAAATTAATAGATAACTTTTTTCGTTTTTTAATATAAAGCATTTCCATGAATTCTCTCATTACTTTCACCATGCAAAATTTTAACATTACCCCAATCAAACTCATGGTCAACATCAACAAATTCCTTTGTATGTCTGGCAAGAACAGTCTTATAACAGCGTCCAAAATGAACATCATTTCTATGTTCCTCTATCCTAGTATTAAGAATCCTGCCATTCTGTCCCACGTAATTCATCTTCAAGATACTGCAAGTGATCTTGTAGACAACACCACCTTTTTCAAAATTATCTAAAAGATCTTTGAAAAATGTATCCCTGAATCCGTTCTAAATGGTATACTAAGAATAGTATGAGTTTTAAACTTTTTCAATATAAGCTCAATAGTTTTAGAAATTTCACCAACGTTGGAAGAACAAAAGTATTAAATGAAATATATTCCTTTAACTCTTTCTGATTATCTGCGGGCAAAATATTACTCTGTTTGTTTTTGATTTTTTGAATTCTAATTAAAATATGTTTCTCAATTTACTTTTGTGGGTAATGATTTAGATAAAGGATATTCCTAACAATATTACAATTTTCCGCGTGAAATGAAAAATGGGACAAACCTAGAGCTGTACCAACTAAGTTTTTGATTACTGCAATTTGGTTTGAAAAGAATTTCGAAAATTACTTCTAATCTTGTCCCAATTTGATGAGTTTTCTTTACGAATGGAACTCAAATTTCAGAGTCCAAGCACATCTAATGATGAATATTGCAATATTAACCATAAGAAGCACTTGGACTCTCAAATTTTAATTAGAATGAAAATTATGTCGAAGACTTTCAAGATAACCTCGTTGAATCTTATATTATGCAATATGGTGCAAAGTTTAATTTAATGCGATTGAATAACTGTTTCTATTATAACTAAGAATTAAAAAATAATGTCGATCAGAAAATGAACCCCCTGTAATTTCCCGATCAAAGAAAATTCCCGATTTAACAAATATTCTTCCAGTAAATAAAATAACAAGCAATAGCACTGAGTAAACAACGCAAGAGAGGCGTAGCGTGCAAAACGCGTAACATGCGTGTCGCTACGGAAAATGTTCACTTGGTTTTTAAAATAATTTTTAATGAAAATTAGAAGACTTTTTCTGGTGAATCTGTTCTTTTTCAAATTAATTGACTTTTCTTTTAATTTTCAAGCAAATTCCATAGAATCTCTGTAGACTTTTCTCTCTTTCCAGGAGTCATAAAATAGTCACTTAAAATTTAAGAGATTATTTTTTTCCCTGGACATTATTCATAATCAATTTTATATGGACGCATTATTTTCATCTTATTTTGTTCAGATTTGTGCAAACAACTTCAACTCCTAAAAACTAACCCCAGTGAGGCAAAAGACAGTAAGGCCAGCGAAATATTTCGCCCAAAAATGTCAGAAATCAACTTTATATATGCTCAATCTTTTACTCTCAATTTGTTCAAATTTGTGCAACGAACTTCAACTCCTAAAACTTATCCAATGTGAGGCAAACGACATAGCAGGGCTTGCGAAATATTTTGTCAACCAATCCCGAAATTGCCCAAAATGAACTTTATATGGACCATAGATTTTTGTCTTAACCCTTAAACGGCCAAAACGCCACTACCGGTACACTGCTTTTCAACGGCCAATAACTAAGACTATTCGACAATAGAAAAAATTGAGACACATATATTTTTATTGCTTAAGATCTCCTCTTTCCGACGGTGCCAATGAAATTCCTCAAAAAAATTTCTTATTATCCCAAAATGCAGTTTAAACAAAAAAAAACGTGATTTTTCGTGCCTATTTTTTTTTGTGAACCATTTTCCAAAGCTTTTCGAGTCTGTAATTAACCTGGAATCTCACTAACCGGTGGAGTAAATATCTAAACTTTGAGAATTCATGGTTTAAAGATCGATTTTTCGTTTTAGTATTTTCAAAATGGCGTCTTAATGGCAAAATTTTTGTGAAAACATTCATGAATTT
>NC_046661.1:24283081-24295586 GCF_010883055.1 Belonocnema kinseyi
CATTGTTTCTCAAAATTACATTCTGAAACAGCAGGATCAAAATGATTTCAACGGATTGAAATCTGAAATGAAAAAAATTCTCCATAAAAAAAAAATTAAAAACTGTAAAAAAAATATATAAAATCCCTTTAAAAAAAGAGACTATCGATATTCGTCGACCTCCACGTTGGTGGTAGTTGGGCAACGTAAACTTTGTTTGCGGCAGACGGACGATAGATATTCGTAAATATTTTACTCTTACACGATGTTTAGAACTATGAAAATTTTTTATTGGAAAACTATGCGCTTTTCGGGAAATTTTTCAAGAACAAAAAGTTCTTGTAATCAGCCGAGGAATACGCCGGAATTTTTCCGGAGCGTTTTGAGCAAAATTTTGAATTTTGCAAAAATTGTTCATATGCAAAATCCAAAATTTTGCTCAAAACGCTTCGAAAAAAATCAGGCGTATTCCTTGGCTGATTACAAGAACTTTTTATTCTTGATGATTTTTCCAAAAAGCGCATTGTTTATTGTAAAAAAATTCATGAATGTTTTCACAAAAATTTTGCCATTAAAACGCCATTTTGAAAATACTAAAACGAAAAATCGATCTTTGAACCATGGATTCTCAAAGTTTAGACATTTATTCCACCCGTTAGTGAGATTCCAGGTTAATTACAGACTCGAAAAGCTTTGGAAAATGGTTCACAAAAAAAAATAGGCACGAAAAATCACGTTTTTTTTGTTTAAACTGCATTTTGGGATAATAAGAAAATTTTTTGAGTAATTTCATTGGCACCGGCGGAAAGAGGAGATCTTAAGCAATAAAAATATATGTGTCTCAATTTTTTCTAGTGTCGAATAGTCTTAGTTATTGGCCGTTGAAAAGCAGTGTACCGGTAGTGGCGTTTTGGCCGTTTAGGGGTTAATATGTTTGTGCAAAAACCATTTAGAGCAAAAGTTCGCCCCAATAATTTTTGTGTTTGACAATTTTCCTTTTTATTTAAAAAATGGCTTAATATCGGCACTTAAGATTTTTTGACCTTATCTTGTTTGTGTTTATATTGTATACCTAAAATTTGCATGAAAAACTATAATGAACACAATAGAAAATATATTTAATTTGAACTTTTCGTAAATAAAGCTCTAGAGGATTTAGAAAATAAAAAGTTATTATTAAATTGTATTGCCTGTGAGGTAGAAAGTTGTTTAAAATAGTTAAAGTACAAATTTCTATTTGGAAATGTTTGCATGTTTAACATATAACCTTATTTTTTATTTTTAAGCAATTATTTAGAATGAAAGTGTCGACTATAAAGGTAAAAGCAAATAAAATAAAGGAAAAATTAGCTGTATTTTTACCTTCTCAAATTCATAAATGAATGCACCACTCGGATTGAGGTTTACTTATTTCACCATAAGCCCCATGCTAATGTGGGGTACAGTATTTCCATTCTCGACATTAAGTGTCCATTTTCGCGAGAATAATTGTAAAATGTTTTAAATATCTCGAAAGTGACTCGAGATACGTCATAAATAACAAAATTACGGTCTTATTAAAAAGGGGATGTACTCTCAAAAAAAAATTTCAAAAACTCCAGGTTAGTTTTAAAATTAAACAATAATATTTAAAAACATCGAAAAAACTACGCCTAGTTGTTTTGACAAAAACATTCCAAAGGTTTCCAGTAAAAAAGTCATACAATATTTTAAGTGTGAATAATCACCCAGGTCACCTTCAAGCACCTCTAGGTTAAGTTGTAAATCCAAGAATAACATTAAACAACCCTTAGAATCCACACCTCGTTGTTTTAACGAACAAACTCCAAATGTCTGCAAGTAAAAAAACCAGAACATTTTTCAGGTAAAAATAGTCACTCACGTCACCGTCACAAAATTCCAGGTCTGGTTTTAAATCCCACAATAATATAAAAAAATCCTTAAAATACACCCCTAGTTGTTTTAACTAAAAAATTCCCAAAATTCTCCATGTGAAACGGCCAGAAAATATTTAAAATGATAATAATCACTTAGTTCATCTTCACAAAAATCCAGGTATAGTTTTAAATGCAACAATAATATTAAATAACCCTAATAATCCACCCCTATTTCTTTTAACAAAAACGTTCCAAAAGTGGGCTTGTGAACTTAACCTAGAGATTTCTGAAGTTAATCTAACTGATTATTTGCATTTAAAATATTGTCTGGCCTCACAGAGATTTGCCTTATAGAGGTTAGCTTTTGAGGGTTAAACTTTGTTCCAAAAATTCAAACGAATTAAGACGAAATGATTAGGCTTATATAAAGTTAATTTTGTACATTTTCGGGGCTCGCGAAACATTTCGCTGTGGAACATGATCTGGACTCGGCATCTGTCCAAAAGCGCAATGATTTAGGATATGTGGCTTCTAAATAAGGAAACTTGGTCTCAATTTCGGCATTAGCAGATCAGGTGTACGTATTATCAATCATATCTACACTCTAGAGGACTTGATCTATCTAAGTCAGAAAAAAATAATCAAGCGCAGCAAGCCTTCGACAACGAATATAAGCATCCATGGGTCTCTTTAACCGGTACAGAATAACACAGCCGGTTCACCTGTTACTAATGCCAATACAGAGCTGGTGAATATTGGGTTATTGAAGTTTATAAACAAAAACACAGATGCTGTTGTAAACAATCAGAGGCCTGATTCATTGCAATCCCTCTGAGTGACTTATCAAGAATCAAAGTTTTGTGAAATCTGTTAGTGAGCCCTTCAGAGCATGGTACTGGGATATAAGTGGCTTTAGCAATTTGTTTAGTTTAGACGAAAGTCAAATGAAATGTTTGACAAATTATTCAGTGATCTGTCTAGATTAAACTTGTTTGGTAAATGAATGCGTGAAATTACCTCGACTTCTGAGTGAGTACTATGTTTATTATAGCCCTGATACAAAGCAGAAAAGCAAGGGTGGAGGTCTAGTTACTCTAGTTAAATATAGTTTAGCCGACTCACACAGAGAATCGTAAGTCAGCAACTTATGGCTATTCATTAGGCTAGTTTTTGAGGGAATTTAAACATTATACACAGAGAATTTTTATTTTTAAACAGTTGCGGAAACTGAATTTTGTGTTTAATCGTTACAGAATTTTTTATATTCACTTGACAGCGGGACTTCCCCGAATTTTAATTCAGTATCATTAGGCGATTTTAATGCTTGCGGTTCCTCTCTAAATTGCGTAAACAAAAGAATTTTATTGAACACAAACTTTGTGCCCGAGAGGGAATGTTTTGATCTTAAATTAAATAGATGGTGGAAAAAGCTAGTAAAATTAACTCGAATGTCTTAACTTCATTCTGTGCAATGATCGTTCCCCGTCTGACAATCCCGGTCAAGTTACGTATTTAGCGGTTACTCGACACAGTACTATTTATTTTAGAGCTCTTAATCTATGAAACCAACCTGGCAACCTTATTATAAGAATTGACTTAAACAAATCGATCCACATGAGTCTACTTCTTGGAAGACAATTGATTCTATTCCAGTATCAACATTCATGAAAGGAAAGGAAGAAGGTGAGGAGACATTTTTAATGTATTATCACAGTGCCCACATATTCACATAAATAATAACAATAAAGACAAATTAAACCATAATTTAATAGTAGCAATGAAGATAGCTACACATGAGGCAGGCATGCTGATCCATAGAAAGTCTGTCCACATTTTTAAATCGGGTGATCATGGAAATTCTTTGTTTTTCACACAGTGCGCTCATGTAATAAGTACTAGCTAGTGGTTTGATTTATATTGAGACTTCTTTCCACCCCAGTTTGTATTCAACTATAATTATATTTCAGAGCTCGACTCTTTGCTTGATACCGATTTTTCATTTACGAAACAACAACTAGTCCTGTCACATTGAAAACTGAAAAAAGCTGCGGGTTCTGATGGTATAAATAACGAATTTTTTAAAAGGTTGACTCCGCAATGGGAGGATTCTTTGCTTAATATTTGTAATAAAGTGTTAAATAATGAGATGGTTCTTGTTCAGTGGTCTGGGTTGGACGTGTTCATATTACATAAAGCAGTTGACAAAAAGTATCCTCTTAATTATAGAGGTATTGTATGTTAGATCTTGTAATCCACGAAAATGACAAAATAGGGGATATTTTTTACCAGATCGAAAATACAATTTCCCAGATAAAAGCTACCACGGGGTTCGCATCCAGCCCTTTGATCCTGCCGTCGAGGGGCCTATTGTTTCGTACGAGTACAGTGCAGGACTACTTACTATGGGGCCTCGTCTAGATTTATGCTAACAATTTAAAATTATTATACTGTTTCTTTCATTTTTTTGTTTAAACCAAAATTATTTCATTTACTGTTGAGAAGTCATCTTTTTTATTAAAAATTCAACAGTTTGGTGAAAAAATCATCACTTGTGGTGGAAAATTGAACTATTAATTTGGCAGTTGAAAACGCATTTATTTGTTGAAAATTTAAATATTTGGTTGAAACTGAAACAAGTTTTCATTATAAATCTATTTTTGTTTGTTAAAACTTTCTTTTTTCCTGTTAATAGTTTATCTATTTTTAACTTAAAAATAATTTTTTTGGTTCTGAAGTTAAAAATTAATTTTTAATTGTAAATACTTTTTTTCTTTTTAAAATTAAACTTTAAACATTTTTTTTTACAAAAACTGACAAGGACTTTGAAAATCTAACCAAGATAATCATATTCAGGCGACTTTTTTTACCTTTTGACCAAAATTGATCTCGGGGACCTATTAGAGAATATAGAAGTATGTGGTGACTGGTTCGTAGCGGCTTCTAGACTAACGGAATCTGGAAAAATCACTTAGCTACATTTCAAACTTCTAATACTCAAAGTAATCAAATACTTCTCAGTCTCGGTTTTAATTATCTATTTAACCCTTGGCTAGGGTGTTCTTTTTTCTACCATAAAAGCTTTAAAAAATCTGGAAACATTCATGTGTAATCCTCGAAGCTTCTACTAAATGTTTCAATTGTTTTTAGAATTAAATATGTAACTTTTTTCAAAATAATAATCTAAATATAAACAAAAACTTGATAAAATTTAAATTTAGTTAAGAAATTCATAACTCTGCAACAAATAAATATTTATACGCTGACCTTTAGGTTTTTAAATTACAAATCATGACTTGACAGAAGAATATAGTCCTATGTCTTTCAGTTCCAAAAAGTATATTTATTTGCCCACTTGAAAATATGTTATTTTTTTTTAAATCATGCACATAATAAATGAATGAAAAATCCACTTTTCTTTCAAAAACCACTATTTATTTATTACACAATCATTCTAGGATGCATAAGAAACTTGGTTAGAAAGTTTTAAAAAAATATATGAGAGTAAATAATTCAAGTAGCGCAATCTATACAGAAGTTATGGCGATGTACTTCACACACCGGCCTTTCATAAATCATGCAAGAATATGACGTTTTTTATTATCCTATATTGGGCATATCGCACACCATCTTTTTTAACTTCGTAGATATAAATCTTGTTATGGATTTAAATTGATCTCTTCTTAAACGATATAAAAGCACTAAGTGGGTAGCGAAGATTATTTGTATAAGCTCTACGCATGCGTGAATGTCGTCAAAGAGCGTGTAACAGAGACAAAGTACGAGCGATGGCAGTCGATCGATAGAATCTGAGGCGAACGAACTTTTTGAGCGAAGAGGAGCGATAAAAGCGTTACACGTGCGATCTACTGGCGTTGCGGTCGATTACGGATCCTTTCTACTTGTACTATGGTTTTCTTATTGAAATTTTTTCGAGAAATGTCAACTCTTTATTCAAATAAACTATACCTTCATATTATTATAAAATGAACTGTTATTATTGATAATACAGAGATCATCCAATCCCATAGACTTTAATTATCTCTAAAATTTACTATAACAATCTGTAAATGAGGATTCGTAATAGCGCGAAACACTTAAGCGGTCACACAGGTGGGTCATTTAAGGCTCAGGCTTGATTTGATATCTTTTTTCCTCAGAAACACAATGATCAATTGAAACGTCCCTTTGCATTCAGTTTCTACTATTAAGAAGTTTTTTTAATGGGGAGGGTCAAACCCGAACATCTTTGGGTTTCGGAGATACATATGTGGGAAAATTTGACTGGGTCGTTAACGACCCACCTGCACGACGAAAAATTAAAAATGATTTTATATAAAGTTATGAAACCACCTCGGAAACCACCTTCTACCAGACTTATCTGAAGAAATATTTTCGAATTATTGTAATTTCGTATTAGCATCCCCAGAATCTATATCGGTTTTATCAGGTAGAAAATTCAGTTTAATGTATGAGTAATTTAATTTACCAAGCACAAATTTGCGTAACAAAGGAATAGTTTATTGTTTGAATACATGCAATGAATTATTTATAACAACATAGATAAATTCTAAACGAATGAATTTAAAATTGATTGAATTTTAATTCATGTTTCCATAATACGTAGTTCTGTACTGTATTTCCTTTCTTTTCCTATTCTTGGTGTGTTTCTTTTTCTTCCTAATGTATCGCGATGCTAGCTCCTATAGAGGGTTCACAGCAAACACATCCCGTGTAGAAATAGTCCGGTATGACCCGACCAGAAGAAGGTTTCTGGCGAGAATCTAACCGGATAAAACCAAGCAATTTTGTTAATTGCCTGGCCGACATCTGACCGAGTACCCACCAAGACCCAGTCGGGCCAAAAATGGTGCATAATAGAAGTATCATAGCCTTAAAAACATCTTCAGAAATATCCACAAACGATTGTCGCAAGTGGGTCGTTTCTAAATATCTGACAGGCGGAAGACCATTTTTTTGTGCTTTAGATGTTTTTTTATCAATTATGAAAGAAAATTTAAACTAATTTTAATTATATGGTTTCCCACTTTTGGTTCTGCGATTCCCAGACTTGCCGTGACTGCGAAATCGTTGACCAACTTCTTTTTTATTTTCGAACATAGTTTCCCAGTGAAACTATATATATTTTTTTTGTGATACGATTTTTGCTTATTTTTAATGTATTTATGTATTATCTTTAATAAGCAAAAAACGTAATAAGAAGAAGAATAACTTTTTCCGAAGCAGGCTTTGAATTACGTTATCATGCTTGCACGTAATAACGATTCGGCGACTTCCCGAGTCATTAATGCTAAAAATGCAGTAAAACGTCGGTGGACGCTAGGTTATCCGTTAAGAAATTTGTTAAATTTCACAAAATTGTATCCAATTTTCTTGAGCAATCGGATTATTTATAAATGTAAGTGAATTATTTTATCAATAAGTAAGCATTAATAATATTCTTTAACGTTAATGTTAAATCAATTTTCTCAACCGGTTTTATAGGTTAGGATGTCACATGAAACCCCTTAAATCTATTTTATCTCTTTTAAAAAAACCTATGCAAACTAAGTTATGCTTAAGGTAAATTTGTTATGCAATTTAACTTTAATTTCTTACAATTCAATTTCTTACAGAAACTTTTAAAACATAACCTATATTTTAGTACTTACATTGATTCAATGTTTGTAGTTAATATATTTATTATTATGAATTCAGTTCTTAAATTGAAATTCCAACATCTTTTTACAGGTGGAAATAAGTGCTGACAAAGATTCTTATCTCTACCAGTTGGTAGAATATGGTCGCTGTGGTAAAAAAGATCCAGTAAAATCCTATCATGGAGCCCAGTCAAAAACCGGTCGGATTCCGACCGGGTTACCCTATTTGTATCTGGGATCCGATCGGGTAACCCGGCCGGGAGCCGACTGGGAACACCCGGACGGGATCCGACCAAAGCAGCGTGACGAAACCAACCAGAATCCGACCGGGCAGGCTGACCAGATTTCGGATACAAGCAGGGCAACCCTGCCGGAATCCGGCCCGAACCCGGTCATAATTTCTACACGGCCTAGCGTCTTGTTAAAGATGACTCTACCGCCAGCTTTCGACTTGCCCGAAACAATAGGCACTCCGGCGGCAGGGTCAAGGGGCTGGATGCAAAACCCATGATAGCTTTTACCGGAATTCTTTATTATGCATAGGGCGAGGGGAGTGGGTCTATCCGCTGCTCCAATCCTGATCATGCTTCTGTTCCCAGACGAAATTGTATTTTTTGCTACGTTATGGCATGATGTTAGGGACAAAATAAAAATCATAGAAGAATATTGTGATATTAATGGTTTAAAGCTTAATCTAAACCATACGAAAATAGTTTCTTTCCGCAAATCTGTTAAATTGAAAACATTAAGGCCTCTCAAGTGGAATAATATTCACACGCCTGAATTTGTTGATGCCTTCATTTATCTTAGGGTTCACTTTTCGCCTTCCGGTAAATCTAAAGAAGCCGACAACTACTTTGCTAGAAAGTTTATATCGATGCACACAGAGTTTGTGGTATCCTAAATAAAAGTAAAGTTTACTCATGGAATGTGATTAATACTCTTTTTAATGAAATTTTGACTGCTACCGCTCTGGGCGGGGCAGAAATATGGGGTCTGCGATAAACATAGTTCAAAAATATTTTTGAATCGCCTGTTTTATTGTTATAGGATCATCCATAGTCACTTCATAAGGGTGGAAACAGGGGTTCAAAAAAGCAGCTTTAAACCATTTATCAGGGCGCATAATTGGCGGATCTCCCTCGCTAGTATGAAAGAACATAGATTGCCCAAAATATGTTTGAGATGTCTCTGTCAGTTGGATGAAGAGTGTGAGTCAAGCTTGGAGTTCAGATGATATTTTAAATTGAGATCCTTGCTTGAATCAGTAGGCGAGAGGGATGCGTGGTCTAGACAGCTGGCCAGTCCAGGGGTTTATTCTGCAGAAAAAACTAACATTCTAAGCAAATGGTTTTTAGGCTATACTTTAATGGTCTCTTATTTGTCATCGACGCCAACCAAATCTGAAATCTGTGTAAAAAAATGGAATATGAAGATTTATCCCATATATTACGTAAGTGTCCAATTAATAATGACCTAAGATCTTTTTATCTTCAAAGGTATTTCTTTCTCAATGGACGAGGTAACACTAACAGTGGAAAAAATTCGATTTTGCGTAATATTTGGATGAAACTTGGTACAAGAGTATTCTCGGGATCGCTGATTTTAAACTTGATGACAAAAATTACAATTTAAAAGTGGCGGATTCAATACGGCGGACAAAATTTCAAACTTTTTACATTTTTGTCTCAAATTTGGTATCAGTGGGTTTTTGGGATTGCTGATTTCGAATTTGACGTCAAAAATGATAAATTTAAAGTGACAGATCCAATATGGCAATCAAAATTTGAAAATTGCATATATTCGCCTGTAACTTCGTATAATAAGGCTTTTGGAGTCACTAATTTGGAATTTGGCGTGCATAATAACAAATTCAAAATGTCGGATCCAATATGATGACTAAAATTTGCTAATTTCATATATTTTTCTAGGGTCTACCGAAGAGAGGTTGTATGCCTTTAGAGACATCCCTTATCAAAAAAAAATTGTAATTTTTGAAGCTTAGTTTGAAATCAGCGACCGCAAAAAACACCGTATACCCAATTTCAGAGAAATATGTAAAGATTTTGAATTTTTTTCCATCAGAATGGATACGCCTTTTTTAATTTGTACTCTTTGACGTTAAATTTGAAGGAAACGTCTCCGAAAACCCCATCTTGGAACCAAGTTTCAGACTAATTCCATGCGAGATCGAATTTTTTTCCATTTTTGGTGATTCCTGGCCCATAGTCTAGAGGCTTTGTATTTATTTTTTCTTTCTCTGAGTAGATTTGAAACAGAAACTCTCAATCATTCCAAGTGTTCAGTTTTTACTTTTTGTCTATCAATATTCAATGTATCCCAGATATACAGAACACCAGTCTCTCTTCCTCCATATTTTGGAATTTTTTCCAAAATCTCACGTTTCGAGAAGGTTATCATATTAAATTAATCAAAGAAATATTTATTTATCAATAAATGGAAATGCGGCCGAGAAGCGAACGACGAAAAACTATGAGCTTCGTGCAGCTGTCAGTTTCTAAGAAAAATTGTATGTCGGGCATTGCGATAATCTAGTATATTTTGAAGAGAAGAACGCGATGGTTCTATTAATTTAAATTTCGGTTGATATATTTATTTCAGAAAAGACATTGGAAAAATCCAGGTGTCGTCTTAGAGACGAAATTCCAATTATATATCATATGTACGTATGGAAAAATGTGAAGTACATGCAATACATATGAGAATTTGCAGATAGATGGCTGAATGCGCGAGCGCGCAATTATTCGTTGTTTCTTCAGCAGCACAGGAATTCGAGCAAAAGTAAGCGCCTCTACTTAAAAATAGACATCGCAAGGAACCCACCGGTACCTTACTTTTTTGGAAATGAAGCGGAACGCGGGGGAATGAAGTTTCGGCAGCAGACGTTGCAGAGGAAATAAAATAAATGTAAATAAAACATGTAAATTTAAAATTTGTATATGAGTTTAGAGCTTCTTTGCCATTTCATGGATTTATGGGTCCAAACTAAATTGAAAAAAATCAAAAACAGATTGCTTTCCGATAAATATCATAAATCTGTATCCCTTCTTTTCAGTCGCCAAGTATAGAAAGTCGAATTCCATTTCTCGACTTTGGCTATTTATCAACGAAATACAGGGCATCTGATAGCTAGAAAACTCCAAATACAGATACTTCAAGGCGTCTGAAAATCGAAAATGTATTCAATTGATTCAAGTTTACACCTTGATTTTTGGCCAAAAAGTGTGATCCTGACACACTGTCCAAGAAATGGATAAGAGTAAAATTAACGCGATTAGCATACATTGCTTTCGCATAATATGCGGCAAAGCACCGATAGACAAAGTCAGTAATGAGATAATCCTCAAAGAATTTGATGTAGAGAATACACTAGTTGAAATCTGCGAAAGAATTTGTTGGATATGGTTTGTGCATGCTCAGAGGCAGACTGCGGAAAGAATGTTAGAATGTGCAAAATGAGACGCTAATTCGAAGAGATTTAAGAAGCCATAAAAGCACTAAAACTTGCTTTAAGAAATGCGTGGGTATGAGGGAAGCTAAAAAGGTATGCCAAAAGTTGATTCCGTGGTGAATGACGCCTGAAACAAAAGACATTGGACACTAATGGGCCTAAGAGGGAAACTTCACATGACGATTTTGGGAGGCTCTTTATTTGGGGTGATCACTCGAGAGATTGATCAGGAACCTAGGTCGGACCAGTTTTTCGGAAGTAATTTCACCTGATCTCCATTAATTTCCACTTGTGAATTCAATGAGGTTAAACTTAACGTCTGGTATTCCCTAATAACAATATCCACCGCTATTACGAAGTGTTTTCTTGGGTCTGCCGGGCAAGGAACGGCATCACTTGAGTTCCAAACTTCAGAGATACTGTTCAGAGTGAGAGTCTTTATAGTGCATGTTTGTTCTATTTTTTCAATTTTATTCACGATTGCGTACCAGGGGTATTTTTATATGTCGTCCCTGCTGATGAAAAAGCACTGAAAAAACACTGATGCCAGTGCCGTTTTAGTGGTTGTTTGTGCTGATTTTCAGCACCTAAAGGGCACTGAGAATTGATGGGACGATCATGTAACGGTCCTATTGTTTTCGTCACACACTAGGCGGGCAGAGTTATTTACAGTACCTGGCCGCAGTACTGCCTTGAAGTTGAGTTAAAAAATGTTGTCTGTTTTGGCTTCTCTTTTACGATTTACGAGATACTTTATATTCATTCCAATTTTAAACCTCAAAAAGAAAAAGATAGATATCTGAAATAATCGAAACCCGTAGATTCTGAATTTATAACCTTCTCGTGGATAATTTCAAAATGTTACAAATATCAATTTTTGATTTTTAATTCCTTTCAGCTAGTCTGCTTGAAGCCTAGTTGCAGAGGCATAGGCACACTCATTTTCACTAACACTATAGTATACACTACTAACACACATTTTCAAAGACCGCAGAGACTAGATTTATTGGGTGCAAATAGCTTTTTAAAAATATAAATGGAGACTTGAAGGGAAGCTCAGGTATATATAAATAGCAGTATAGGTAGTGCTGAAGAAACAGCACTGAGGCAGCACTGATCAGTGCGGTTTCATTGCTTTTTAAGTTCGTTTGCATCGGTTAGCGGTAACAACCACGAAAGAAATAATAAAACCCAATTGGAATTTTTGTAGTCAATATTGAGTCAATTGTGTGACGTTCGACATGAAGCAACTGGTCAGCGGACCATTAATGAAAACTAGCTGGTACATATATGTAGGAGCCACATCGATCACGCGCTACTTTGATTACGAGGGTAGTTCAATAAGTCCTTAGAATGACCAACAAATGGCGCGCGAATCGCTCCAAATCATCTGTTTTCAGTCAGCACCACTCCCGGCCAGATATATGGTGCAGTCACAGTCCACATCTTCTGAGTTTACGTGTTTTTATAACCAATTGAAAAAAAAAAATTGTTCGTTAAGAAAAATGAAAAAAAAACGA
>NC_046661.1:24295686-24303853 GCF_010883055.1 Belonocnema kinseyi
TAATTTATGTTTTACATTTATTCGGAAAGAAATCAGAAACATTCGGAACGAACATAAACAGTGGGGCACAGGTGAATATTCGGGAAGAAATAGGAAACGTTCAGAAAGAAGTAGATGCAGTGGGAAACTCCGGAGAAAGTTCGGAAATACATCGGAAACCTTCGGAAACAGAGGCGTTTGGAAAAAATTGGAAGCAAAGTTCCCATACAATTCAGAAAGAATCGGAACGGAATCTCTTTCCGAACTCTTTCCGTTTCTTCCGCTAGGGAAACTTGATCTAATAGCCATGATCAGCCCCATCGAAAACTAACAGAAGTAGGATTCCAGCATATTTTGCAGGGTTAAAATAATCCGCCACCTTGAATCCGCCATCTTGGAATATGAAATTTGGAGTTTCGACCTCAGATTCGTGATCAGCGACCGTGAAAACCCCCAGACAGAGATCTTGTGAAAGAAATTCCATCTCAGTTTGTGAAGAATGATTTTTTTTTTAAATCAGTGTTTTAACACATTGTTTATTTCAAACAACTTAAAAAATCATAAAAATTACTTTACGACTATCAAATTACGTTTTCTGATAATATTGTAAACCCGACTTTTCATCATCAGCCGCGGACTGAATCAAATGCCTGATGAGATTTGGATATTAGAAAGTAGATACCCTGTTTGAAATCTCATGTGATGATGTCGTACTTGTCTCAGAATTAGAGTTACAGTGTAGTGTGTAGTTCGTTTTTTATCGATGTTTTTCTTACACAGTGGCTAAAATTGTTGAATCTGACATACGACGCTCCTGCATTCTTTCTCAGAGCTAGCATTTGATTTATTTACTTTTTAATTTGTATTTATTTAATTACACAGTCACATAAGAAAAATTTGGATCTTCAACGGACTCGACTAATAAATTCTGATTTGAATTGAGTCACACAATCTGAATCTGAGGTCGGAATTTTAACTAAATCTGAATCTTTGAACTGCTCCATTTTCAAAAGTTAAAAAAATGTGTTTTTGCAGGATGAATGCATGTAATAAACATTTTGTTACAAAAAATTGTTAATAGCTTTTATTTTATATTATTAAATTATCAGGCCTATAAACAAAAAAATATTTTAAAAGTTTATAATTCAAGATTTTAAAAATTGTATTTGCCATGCTTCTATAAATATAATTTGATGCATGTGTGCGTTTGTGTTGTGTGCATGAGCGTACAAAGTGCTAAGGGAGAAATGGATTGTTCAAGGAGTGAATGTCATTTTAGCTAAAATGAAAGGTATAGCAGTGAAAATAAGGTAAGGAAAAGTATCTTCAATAAATAATTAGGGTTAAATAATATAAAATAAAAGTATAAGTTAGTGCATAGGGGAGGGTGTTGGAAGGGAGATGATTAAAGGGAAGTGAGCGGGGAGGCAGATTAGAGCAAGTAACCATCTACGTCATCTGTGGAGCAAGTAACGAATTGAATGGCGGAGCAGCGGAATAAGGCAGAGATAGAGGAAAGCGGGAAGTTGAATGAGTTACTTGCTAATGACTCAGATATAGATTTAAAGTGTTTTACGCCCAAGCAAGAAAACGAAATCACTTTCTAACAAAAAGGGGGAGAGGTAGACCACCGGGAAAGAAACTGAATTGGTACAAAGTAAGTGGTTTAGGAGCCAGAACGCACAGTGAAAACGATATAGGGGCCATATTGGCGATAAACAAGAGAAAAGGGGACCTGAATGAAAGTATAGATACATTTTTTAGTGCAACGCTGTTTAAAAAACACGAGAATGATGAGATCTCCAGTAATAAAAGAAATAAAGAGCCAAGGAGAGGAAACCACAGACCCCATAGAGGTAATTGGAAGGGGAAACAAAGACGATGGACAAAACAGTAAAGAAGAGAGAGGAAAAGAAATGGGAGCGGGGACGCTGGAAATGATAATTAGAAAAAGTACAACTGAGTGGTGAAATGAGAGATGAAAGAAAGGCAAAAAATGATAGAGAAATTTAAAAAACAGACTCCTAATACAAACAGGGATTTACTGTCGGCGAGAAAACTATAGGCATCTGCCTTTGAAGCTTAACATCTCAGCCGAAAAAAATGCCAGCGCAATAAAAAAATAGTTATATGGAAGCTAAAAGTGTTCTACGTAAATGAGCTTGAAGGCGTTTATGAAAAAGTTTTGTGCTTTGCAGGCTGAAAAATGTAAAAATGTAAGGATTTTCGGGTACCTTCAAGAACAGTCACGTTTAGAGCATTATTTCTTATACAAGGAGCAATGAAAAAATGTTTAAAAATTTATGAGTATGAGGAAAACTGTTGTGAAGCAATTGAAGATCAGGAATTTGAGAAATAATAACAATTATTGCTTAAAAGTACAAAAATATGCAACTATATTATCTTCAGTTCTAATAAAGATATTAAAGCGATTTGAACTGCAAACTGAAACGGATAAGATCTATAATTATTTTCAATCACGTGGAAGGATGTGATTGTCTTATTTTTTGTGAAAATCGCGATATTTTTAGACATTTACTTTGTTGGAAAACAAGTGACAGAAAGCAGGGGGGTCATTTTTTTACTGCCTACCGCTAGTGCAGTTTAAATTGCTTCAATATCTTTATTATAACTAAAGAAAATATAGTTGCATATTTTTTTACTTTTAAGCAACAATTCTTATTATTTCTCAAATTTCTCTACTGCAATTGGTTCACAGCAGTTTTCCTCATATTCATAAATTTTTTCACATTTTTCCCATTGCTCCTTGTATAAGAAATAATGTTCGAAACTTGACTGTTCTTAAATGTACCCGAAAATCCTTACATTTTTTACATTTTTCAGCCTGCAAAGCACAACATTTTTTTATATAAACGCCTTCATGCTCATTTACGTAGAACACTTTTAGCTATCATATACACTGCCCTGCAAAAGTATGGATTCACTTAGAAAAATCGTTTTTTTATTTATCGCTTTAATTATACCGGAGCTAAAAAAATTCTCTTTAACAGGGTTGATTGTTTTTGAAATTCTGTTTAAAATAAGCCCAGGGTGAAGTCAATTTGTCTAATTTTTAACTAGATATTGCAAAAATAATGTAGATTTCAATGTTTTCTTAAATTTTCAAAACTTCCGAAATAGTCAACGTTTTTCAATGTTCTTGGGCTCATTTTGAAGCTTTTTTCACCGTATCCAACACCTTATGAGTATGATTCGTAAAAAATTTCTTTACGAATTGCATGAACTTGAAGTTGTAATAAGAAACGTTGGATAAATTTGAAAACATCTTATCTGTAGGCAATTCAGAATAAAAGTTAAACAAATATATATTTTGTGGAAATTACATAGAATATTCATGATTATATGTTTCATATATTTTACAAAAGTATTTTTGTTACTAAAAATAATATTTAAATTTTTCCAATTTTGTTGTTACAAATTCAAGTTCTTGCGATTCGAAAAGAAATTTTTTATGATTCATACTCGTAAGCTGTTGTGATACGGTGAAAAAAAGCTTCAGAATGAGTCCAAGAACATTGAAAAACGTTGATTACTTCGGAAGTTATTGAAAATTTAAGAAAACATTGAAATGTACACTATTTGTGCAATATCTACTTAAAAACTAGACAAATCGGCTTCACTCTGGGCTTATTTTTTTTATTTTAAACAGAAAGAGTACGAGTATGAGAAGTAACAGGGACAAGAAAAAGATACAAGTAATAGAGGAAGAGGTTAAGTTGATTTTTTTAGAACGTTGCAAGAATTGAAAATAAGGACGGAGATTTTTGGAATTTTGTAGAGAAGTTCGATGTCGCTGTATTAACGGAAAATGGATAGACGAAAACGATTGGCAAATTATTAAAAATAAATTGTCAAGTAGCTATAGATGAAATCACTAGGGGCAACTCGGGAAAAGAAAAAAGGTAGATCAGGTGGTGGAATTATGACGGTAGTCTGGACCAATCTAGAAGAAAGTAAGTATTAAAAGGAGTCACGAGTAGAGCACAGGAAAGAAAAATTAAAATAAAAGGAAAATGACATAGAATTGTGACAATATACAATGGCGATATAATAAAGGAGGTTAGAAAAATCATAGAAAAGTTTGATTACGAAGAAGAAGAAAAGTACTAATAAAAGGGGGAGGTTAGGAACATCGTGGAAAATTTTGATTACCAAGGGGAAGAAGAAATACTAATAAAAGGGGGAGGGGTTTATTGCTATAATATGAAGGAAAGATCATATGTACTTGGATGGGGTGAAGGGAAAAGGAACTCGAAAGACCAGTTAACAAATAGCGAGACAAAGCAACTTTTAAGGATGTTAGAATTATTATATAGTAAAAACAAAAAAGTTAGAGTTTGAAAAGATAGCGCTGAGTGAAGTTAGGGTAGAGTTAAAAGAAAAAGTCAAGAAGATTAGAGTTACAAAGAAATCTAGGAATAGATAGGAAAAAATAAAAAGTAGACAACAAGTAAATAGTATAGATAGTTATGTAAAACGAAAGAAGAAAATCAGAAAAAGGAATTAGAGGAGGAAATAAGCTCAATTAAAACAGAAGGGGAGGCATGGAATTTTATTAATGAAATGAGAAGGAAAAAAGGGGGAGTGACGAGGCGTGGATGTACAGTAGCGAAAAAGCCAGAAGGAAGTTAAAGAAGCAGTGAAACGAGTATTGAAAAGTGAAAGATTTCCGGAAGAGTGGAGGCAGGGATTTATAACGCCAATTCTTGAAAAATGAGAAAAAGGAAAAGCAGAAAACCACAAGGGAATAACATTATTGAACACAACTTGCGAGGTATATACAATGGGGTTAACCAAAAGACTAAGAAAAATAAGTAAAAGAGTAAGGAATACTCTCGGAGAGTCGGCAGGTTTCAGAGAAGTTAGAAGCACTATAGAAAATTAATTTTAAACTCAGCATGAAACTCATCATGCGTCTCCCTTCGAAGCATGGGAAAAAGGCGATCAGTTTTTAATTCGCAGAGTTCACTCATTAATTCACTGAATTAAGTTTAAGGTCATGTGTCGAGAGGGTCACGGGACCAAATCTGGTCCTCAATTTTTCTTTCCCAACTTAGGTCTGAACGAAATGAGGTATCGCTCTGAAAGTTTGGGAAATGAAAGAGGAGGTAATAGAGTACATGTATCTCTTTTGTTCCGGTGGAAATTTTAAGAGAAAAAATTTTTGAAGAAAAAACCAGTGGAAGTTAGATCGGTACTTTTCTTTCCTAACTTACGTCCAAATGGAATGAAATATCGTGTTAAAAATTTTGCACGCTGAACAGAAGGCATACAAGAATGTGTCCCTGATGCTAAATAATGAGAATAATGAAAAAAGTTTTTTTTTAATTTCTATTTTTGAGAAATAGCTACCGTGCTGTCGTCAAACCCTGCCAGTAATTTGCAATGTTGTCAATGGGCTAGTTATGAGGTTTATATTTATTAAAGTGGGGCAAAACAACAAAAATCGATCACAATCATTATGCACAAATAATTCAAAAACTAATGTTTGCACTGGAAATGCAAATAAACATATTTGGTCTGACGTATGTATCAGCCGTGTCAAAACAGCATGAATATTTATTAACATTTCCCGGAAAGAATTTCCCCGTAATTTAAACTTCTACTTTTCAATATGGGTGAAAAAATATTGATCATAGGCCTGACTTGATCAGATGTTATACTCGTTACATGGCCTTAAAGACCGAGTGAATAGCCCTTTGGGGAAGTAGATACGCTGTTTGAAATCTCGTGCGACGATGTTGTATTTGTTATAACATTAGAGTTATCGTGAAGTGTGGAGCTCATCTTTTACCGATGTATTCTTTACACAGCGGCTGAGATTATTGAAGGTGACATAAGTCGCTTTTGGATTCTTTCTCAGAGCTACCATTTTATTAATTAATTTTTTCATCTTGATTGATTTAATTGCACAGCCATATAAGTGAAATTTAGATCTCCAGCGGACTTGATTGAAAAATGCTCATTACATTTGAGCTACTAAATCCCAATATGAGGTCGGAATGTAAACTGAATCTGAATTATTCAGCTGTAAAATTTTTAAAAGTTAAAAAAAGTTTTTTTTTGCAGTATGAATGCATGCAATTTACATTTTGCTAATTAATAATTGTTCTTTACTCTTGTTTTAAATTTCAACATATTATAAATCACTTTGAAACTTTTAAAATTTCTAGTAATATTTTTAACTTAACTTGTTCTTTATTCCTAATGTGTATCCTAAGCTTCCCATCTTTCCGCTTATACTTGTGTATATACATAATTAACAATTTGTCATAAGGACAACCGCAGGATTTCGCCGGGAGCGGGTGCTAATCTGAAAAATTGCACCCGCTTCCAGCGAAATCGAGGTAAAATTTCAGCCACAACCACGTCTCACAACCGTAAGATAGGTGGTTACAGTCAGTAAAGGAATCAATACGACGATCCAGCAAAAGCCTCGTGCACCCTAAGAACACGGAGCGACCCAAGGACAACGGCCTTCTGCATTTTTCCCGCAAGTGTTCTAGCATATTGTTAGCACGCAGGGATGCTTTTTAGGCCATCAGCAAGTGAAAGCTTGGCACCTCCAAGAGCGCCGATGTTAAGGACGATCAGTTTAATAGAATATTCCGGGTACAATCATTGCAACTCCCTTATGAGGTCTCGATACTTCACTTTCGTTCATTCCCATGGCTATGATGTTTTTGTCAGCTGGTGCCGAAAATTCAATAACGAACATGGTTCGCTTCTCGAAGTCAAGAAGAACCATGTCAGGCCTCGAGTGAGCAACAGAAACAATTGTCGAGACTATGAAGTTCCAGTATATGCGGCACTTCCGATTCTCGACAATTGACTCAATTTCCCTTGGAGCATTTAGAGGAGCGATATTAAGGTGAATACCGTAGAAGTGACAAAGATGGTAATAAAGCACTCTTAGTTCCGCATTGTGCCTTTGAATGTAGGTCGTTCCCACGTGAGTTGGATAACTAGATAGTATGTGAGCTAAATCCTCCGGGTGTGCATGGCATGCCTTGCAGCTATCATCGGGCATGTCTTGGCTCAAAATGTGGCGACGGTATGTTAAGGTGGAAATGACACCGTCTTGGCATGCAAAAATGAAACCCTCTGTACCAGACTTCAATCCGGACGATTTAAGGAACGCAAACGTTAGCTCACAAGACATTGACTGATCCTTCACATTTCTGTGGAAGATACCGTGCATCCTCTTATCGAGGAGCCGTTCACGAAAGTTTTTCTCTTGTGCTTTCTTAATCCGGGCTTTCAGGAATGAGTACTCGAGATAGATAAGATTTGATGCATTTTGCTCACTCCTAATACTGAAGTCAAGTCCTAGTGTTTCAGCAGCCTCCTCCGCTGCTTTGTACAGAAATGCTCCTTTGCCCACTTCTTTGTGATTCCTGATCATTTTAAGAAGAGGGTCTCTTCCATTTGCAACTCTTTGTGCTGTTCCCAGAATAATCCTGTTGTGAAGACATTCAAGACTCAATATTCCGCGACCCCCTTGACGGCGTGAGATGTACAATCGCGGAACGGAAGACTTAAGATGCATGCTTCTGTTCATGTGCATAACCTTTCTTGTCCCGATATCAAGAGATCTGAGCTCGTTCTTCGTCCAATTTCCTTAGTATATCGTTCGACAATCCCCAGAGCTAGATGCAGTTGCTCTCTGTTTTTAGCATAGATCTTAAGATCGTCCATGCAAAATACATGAGTGACCTTGTACTTTCGATCTGCAGGTTTGCCGCACAAGTAATCGTCGGAATGGCGCAGTGCTAAAGATAGTGGCAATAATGTAAGGCAGAAGAGGAGTGGGCTCATTGTGTCGCCCTGAAAGACACCTCTCTGAAACGTGACCTTGTTAGTTGTCACACGATTTCTGCCAGATGAGATAGTAAATCTAGTTTTCCAAAGCTGCATCAATCTCTCTATGCACCCAACTATTTGCGGATGAACCTTTAAAATTTCCGAAAGATAGATAATAAGTCTATAGGATGTAGAATCGAAAGCTTTCCGATAATCAATCCAGGCCATCTATAGGTCACGCTGGTAGAATGCTGCATTTTTTCAGACATATCTATCGATGAGCAGGTTCTCCCGACATCCGGCTACGCCTTTCTTTGAGCCTCGTTGTTCATACATTTCTTGCCACACAGGTTCAATTGCCCGA
>NC_046661.1:24303953-24308582 GCF_010883055.1 Belonocnema kinseyi
TATCCGCAACCCGAGGACGCGTTCGGTGGCTTTGTCATAGGCCCTTCGGTTTGATTCTAGAGGAATCAAAACCGAACCGAATATATATATATATATATATATGCAAGCGAGAGAGAGTATTAGACCGCAAACGCATCTTAGTCTACTTATTTCTTACATTACCATTACTTACAATCTTTAAGCTTCTAATCTAAATGACGTCCTTTTCCTTTCATTTTTTTATACCTCCATTTGGCTTTTTTTTATACCTCCATTTGGCCTAATTTAAACCTTCCTATTCTGGTCTAGCTTCTCTCTCCAGATCCCTTTTCTAAATACTTTGGTACTCCTTATTTTTTATTTTCTTATACCATTTATTGTATTTTGACTCCTCAATTCCCCCCGATCTTTCTGTTGTCTTTCCCTCTCCTTTTTCTCCAATTCTTCATAGTTTACTCCAGTCCCGTCTTCTATTTCTCTAACATTCAAGAACTCCTTCCTTTTTTCTTCTCACCTCGTTAGTTCTATCGCCCTCCCTCTCCTCTTTCCTACCTCCATCAAACACTTTCTCGCCAACTCCCCTCACTATCCCTACCTCAGTTTCGTCTCAAATTTCCATGTCCACTAATCCGCTCTAATACTGAACTTATCCCTTTGCGCTTCTTCTCTCACTGTATCCTAGCGTTTTCCAGTCTGCCCCTAGTGTCCTCCTTATATACTCTTCTTGTAAACTTTCAATATCTTTCCTTTTTTCCCATACCCATATCTCTGCTCCATATCCTAATACCGGCCTTACCAGCATATAAAATAACCACATTTTCGATCTTGAGTTTTTTCTAACCTTCTTTTCTCTAATCCATATATCTGCTCCCTTTTTATCATTTCTCTTATATGAGCTCTATAATCTCCATTCAATTGCAAAATATGTACCAAATATTTAAACTCTTTTACTGCTTTTAACTTTATTCCCTTCCATCTCACCGTCTTTTCTACATTTACATTCATCTTTTCCCATTTAAGTATTTCTCTAATCCTGTAATTAAGCCCACTATCCCTTCCGTATCCTTTGCCATCAGCACTATGCCGTCTGCGTATGCAGTGTGTATATCTTTTCCTTCCCTATCCTAATTTCTCCTCAACCTCCTTTATTCATATTGTCATTACTTTTTTGTCCCTCTAATGTCACTATTAAGGAAAAGTGAACCGAATCAATACAGTCACCTACCTCTAGTTTCTTGACATCTCCTCTGCTTACTCCTGCATATCATCGTTAACAGAAACCTCCAATACCTTCCACTTCTGTCCTCCCATATTCAAATCTTCTACTAATAATCTTTCTTTTTTTTATTTTTTCTATTTTTTATCTTTCCCTGTTATACGTGCTTTCCTTACTCCCATCACCATTTCTCCCATTGCTCTACCCTTTTTATTCTTCCTCTTCGCATTTTGCACTTGCTATTTGTAACCTCTTGGTAACGTTCCCCTTACTATTTCCCATCCCTTTTCGTCTAGCCACGTCTCCGTTATTATGGTTACATCCTATTGTGTCAAATTTTTCATAAACTCTTTATGCTTTCTCTCCATACTTGCTATATTCCAGTAACATGTCTTCCATTCTTCCCTACTTTCGTTTGTTGTCCCTTTTCCTTCTTACGATTTCTTATTTTCCTATTTCTCGTTCATTTCTCTCCTAGTTTCCTTGCACCTCTTTTTTACTATCTGTTTCCTTTCTTTATTCCAACCCCACCATAATCCGTCTATCTGTATTCTCCTAGACTTAACCTATGTTCTTCTTCCCCTTTTTCTTTCCTCTTCTGCTATTTCTCTTAACTTATACTGCATCTTCCTTTCTACCCATGTCAAATTATTCTGTATTCTTTCCGAGCTTCCATAGAACATCCTCTCCTTTGTCATCACTTCCCTCTTATGTTCCCATTTCTTTAGTATCTTCAGTACAATTCTCTTCCCTATTCGCTCTTCCCTTTCTACACTTCTCACTTCCTCTATCTCTACCTTTGCATCAATCATTTTTAGTACTTCTTCAACTCCTTCCCCTCGAATCCTATACCCTTGATCACTATTTTTCTTTTTCTTTTTTCCGTCTATTTCCTTTCTATTCTTTATTCTATTTTTCTCAGTGTTTCCTTCTTCGTATTCCCACTCTCCCCCCCCCCCACCAAAATCACGGTTCGAGCCTTCTAGTTTCTTTATCCTACCTTTATCACTTCGCGAATTTCTTTCAGTCTCTCTTCTTTCATCGGAACTTCAATTAAATCTCCGCCTCTTTCAGCCCCCTTACTATTATCATCCTTCTCTACGAAATTCCGCTTTTCCGGGGGCGATCTAAACATTTTTAGATATTTTAAGCTCGCACCGATATCTTCTTTCTCTTCACTGCTTCCCCTCTCCTCCTTTTAATAAAAGCCTCAATCGATCCTGCGCTTTTAGCTCTTAATTTCTTCTTTTTTATTGTTTTTTTATACATTCCCCTTGTCTTCCTTTCTTTGATCTCCTCTTTTGGCGTACTAAACACTTCCTGCTCTAAATCTAGTTTTTCCGCGATGATACTCGTTACGCTAGCCATTAATCCAATTCAAACGCTCCCGCCTTCTATCCTTCCCTGCTTCTACCTATCGGCGCGGTTCTGTACCTGTCTCGCCTTTCTCCGTCGCTATCCAACTCTGCCACTACCAACCCGATCAAAACAGACCTCTCACCCTCTCACAAATCTCCAAACAACCTGACCTCAACTTCAACATTAATCTGTCTCAATCCTCAAAATTTTTGGAGGCATTTTTAAATCTGTTGAAATTTTCTTCAAAAATTGATTTATAAACTAGTAAATTATTTAATATGTTTTCAGGAATCTTCAGAACATTTTTTTCACAGTTTTTAAATCTTTGAAAATTCTTAAAAAGCTTCTATTCTTCTTTTTACGACTACTTTGGTAAATCTTTTAAACTCTTTTTAAAATATTATTTGATAATTCATTTTTGAAAATAAGAAATAATGTAAAATTTTGCTAAAAATCTCAACAAATTTTTTTATTCTTTTAAAATATTTAAAAATTCTGAAGATTTAAATTATTTTCTAATCTTTTAAAAATTTCTGAATATCTGTTGAGGCCATTTCTTTCCCTAAAATTTGTTAAAATGTTGCGAATCTAAAAAAATTGCCCTAATATTCTCCAGATTCGCTTTCGACGTATTTTAAAATCCTGAAAACCTGAAGTTAATTTCTAAAATAACACCTGAATCACCAAAACTTCTCCCGAAAATTTTAGTGTCAGCACCAGTATTTTTTAGGTTGCCGCTATCGGTTAGGTCGCAAAATGTTAAGAGCAGAATAATTTTCCAATTTTAATAGGCCAATTACATTTTAAATGTTCTCTTTTATTAATATTGCTTAGAAGTAATCAGAAATCCATGTAATTTTTTACATTTATTTTAGGTAACAATATCATAAATCTAAATCTTTTGATTTTAAATTATTTAGATTCAATATGTTTCGCTTTTAGAATCTACGCTTATTACGCTAATTTTATTGCACTAATTGAAAAAAGTTATAAAATATCAAAAACTGGAAGAAGTTTAGTTATTATGTTTCTAAAATTAAAAAATTCGATTTTATTTAATTTCGACTGTTTGACTGTCATAAGAAGGTCAGACTCACTATCAGAGAAAGTCGAGGTATCCTTTCGGGATGGTCAATATGATAATATTGTTTTCACTCATTCCGACCAACCACGGATTATGAAATGATCCGTCGCGGAAGGCCAACTTAATTAGTTACCGTTGGCGTGTTTATTCAACGAAGTGTAAACATTGTCGGTATCGGTAAAAAAAATTGTCGGTAGCGGTAAAAAAATTGTCGGTACGGGTAAAAAAAAATTACCGGTACCGAAAATTCAATGAATTCACGGAATTCAAGGAATGCCTGCAATTCAAGAAATTCATTCAATTCAATGACTTCACGGAATTCATGCAATTCAATTAATTCATGGCATTCAAAGAATTCATGCAATTTAAGGAACGTAGTGGCTAGCCTGCCGGCACTGGCTTTATTTTTTTTATCTGTTTTTAAATCGTATACTGATGTATGTTGATGCGCTGATTACAGACTTGGGCATGAAAACACCTGCAAATATAATTAATTTGATAATTTCTATTTTTTTACGCGTTTAAGGAAACGTTGTATGTAAAAATCACACTTTATCGTCGATTTTCGAGACAAGAATTACTATAGGCCAGCGGCAAACCCCCAGAAAGTCGCTTAGAAACACGAAAGAGTGACCAGATCATTCCTAGTCGCTAATAATAACCTACCTTTATGTTTTCGAGGATGCTGAATCCGAATCTGAAATTTATTTTATCCTAAAATTGGGGGAACATTGTCAAAATCGACAATTACGTCAAAAATGAGTAAAATTATTTTTCAAGATTTTTCGTGTTCAACTCGCTGTCACTCAGCCAATTATGAATATTTTTCTTTGAAAATTTTATCGCATATTTGTGAACATATTCGTAAACTAGTAAAGGTTGTCCGAATTCTCTAAAGCATTTTCCGATTAGTAGGGAAATTTTGGAAAAAAAATTTTCTGCTAATCCGACTCGGCGCATACTTTTGCAAAAGTTGTGTGACAAAGTTTTT
>NC_046661.1:24308682-24311879 GCF_010883055.1 Belonocnema kinseyi
GATTCAGCATCCTCGAAAACATAAAGGTAGGCTATTAGTAGCGACTAGGAATGATCTGGTCACTCCTATGTCATTTTTGGGGTGGTTGCCGCTCGCCTACTATTGACGTCTCGTGCGGGCGGAAATTCACCCCTGTGGCTAGTAACAGTAATAATTTTGATCGCACCTCTACCCCTTGTGACATCTCGTGGGGGGCGAGAAGGCACCCACGTGATTGGTCACAGAAATAATGTAAGACCGCACCCCTTCCCTTTCCAATGTGTCGTGGGGAGGAGGCGGCCCGGTGACAAGTCGAACAAATAATTTAAGGTCGCATTCCTACCCCTTTTCCAACGCGACGTGGGGCGAGAAGGCACCCTAGTTACTGGTCAAAGAAATAATTTAAGGTCGCACCCCTACTCCTTTTCCAACGGTACGTAGGGGCGGAAAGGCACCCTAGTGACTGATTAAAGACATAATCTAAGGTCGCACCCTTACTTCTTTTTTAATGCCACGTGGGAGCGGGAAGGCACCCTAGTGACTGGTCACAGAAGTAATGTAAGGTCGCAGACCTATCACTTTTCCAACGCCACGTGGGACGGGAAGGCACCCTAGTCACTAGTCAAAGAAATAATTCAAGGTCGCACCCCTACCC
Organism: Belonocnema kinseyi; assembly: GCF_010883055.1. Lineage (NCBI taxonomy): Eukaryota > Metazoa > Arthropoda > Insecta > Hymenoptera > Cynipidae > Belonocnema > Belonocnema kinseyi. The sequence goes on from NC_046661.1 coordinate 24,309,317, forward strand.
CTTTTACAATGCCACGTGGGGACGGGAAGGCCCCTAGTGACTGGTCAAAGACATTATGTAAGGTCGCATCCTTACTTCTTTTTTGATGCAACGTGAGACCGGAAAGGCACCCCTGTGACTGGTTACAGAAGTAACGTAAGGGCGCACACCTTCCACTTTTCCAGTGCCACGTGGGACGGGAAGGCACCCTAGTGACTGATCAAAGACATTTTGAGCCAAATATTTCACCAGAAAACAGATGGTAAAACTAAGCGCAGGTATTTTTGATGGACCTGAAATTCGTACTCTATTTAGAGATGAAAACTTTGAAAGAACTATGAAAGATGATGAGAAAGCAGCATGGTCTAGTTTTGACGCCGGTCATTTGTCGAGAAACGTGTGCGTAAGCGTAAAACACTTTAGAACATTATTTAAAATATTTTTTTGGAAGACAAAAATAAAAATAGATATCGCCAATATCTAGTATCCAACATCTCACTATCGTAGTTGCGAAGTATTAGTGAAAATTCTACAAACTCAATTGATTAACCCATTAAAACTCTAAGGCACTTCTTAAAAGAAGCTAAAAATGTTATAATGGAGTTCATGAATATCGCTATGCATAGGTTCTAAGTCTTACTTCATGATCAAGGGTCGAAAAAAATTCTAGTTTTGTGATTCATGTAGTGGAAAACCTCCAGAACAGTATCCAAAACATCGATTTTTTGAAAAAAAATATCAATTTATCACGTTTATTGTCCACTTACGCCGACTAGGAGTTGTTTTTTGAAAAAATGACTTAAAATTCGTGATCAGCGACCTCAAAAACTCCCAGTAAAGTATTTTCAATGTTTATAAATCGGTTTAAAATCGTAAAACTTGATTTTAATGTCATTTTAATCAAATTTGAAGCAAATTTTCACTTTTCGCGATTTTCTGCCATATGATCGCCGTATGGTGGGTTGAAACTTTTGTAAAAAAAAAATCATAACATGGTTTTCGATGTATTTTTTCCCGTAGAATTCGATTCTGAAGTAAAAAAATAAAATTTTTCTTATTTTTTTTATTAAAAAAAAACCATGAAAAACCCGTAAAAAATGAGGTTTTCCGAGCAAAACCCCATACAAAAGTAGCTGGACCCTACTTTTTTATTGCAAATTCGGATTCAGCGTCGAAAAATACATAAGAATATATAGGTCTGGTCAATTGCACAGACACTTTTGTTTTTTTTGTGGGCCTGTGTTATCAGAAGTGCTTCGATGATAGGAAAAAGCGTTTGCACAAGTGTATTATATCTGAGGGAGATTATTTTGAAGTAGACAACATAAATATTGAGGAATAAATGAATATTTTTAGAGAAAACCATGAAGTCACCTTATTTTTTGAACTCATCTCGTATACTGATCGATAGTAACTACTCTGATGATAATTCAGATTTCCTATGAAAAGAACATGTTTGATTTTTGGTTGAAGTGCATATGGTTTTAAAATTATAATTAGCGGTTCAATTACTTAAATTACACAGAAAATTTTTTTGCAAAATATTGTAGACTGAAACTCTTTAAAATCAAAAACTTTAGATACTGACACATTAAAATTGGAAAAAGACCTTCAAAGTATAAAAAATAACAGTTTTGGGCACATATACATCCTTACAATTTTGGAATTGAAAAGTTTCTATGCTGAACAATATAAACTTTTTTCATTAAACTGGTTTCAAAACGTAATTTTTTAAATGAAATTTAATTATATTATACAATTGATGTTAATGAGTGAACAATGTGCTTCATCGCGAGGATTAAGATCTCGGAAATCTTGCTTATAAATCATTGGTATCGAAGTTTCAGGCATTAGTCTACGCTCCTTCGCTCTAAAGTCTCGATTTCTATGCTTTTACATTATAGAGTCCGAAACTGAAAAAACGTAAAAATGTTAGCTCGAAAATCACGCGCTTCCATGCTTTAATCTCTTGAACTTTCTCTGCGCGTGTAATTCAATAAATATAATAAGGTTAGGACCCCAGTTAGTGACATACGAGCCGTGGGTGACCAATGAGTGTCGACCTGATCATTTTTGACGGTCGACTCGCACGTTACAGAGAATCGAACTAATCATCACATAGGGTGGAATTTATATTAAAGGGCCAAATCGCTCATCCTAGAGGGTCGCCTTGATCTCCTCGGACAGTTGACCTCGCAATCATAGGGGGTCGATTTTATTCTCCTACATTTTCTACATTTGTTGCACTTTTCCTACTTATTCCTGAGAAATTGATACGAAAGCCTAAGGAAACGGCACCATATCTTATTGCTAGAGTGATCAAGCAGCCATGGCAGAGTGGCCCTGGATCTTGGAGAGCGAGATCAGACGAACATTTTCCTGACTGAATAGATTTCACATTATCGTAAAGATATTTTATAGCTTCACTCAATTCGTCTATAAACGTCATTTGTGGTAGCTCACAGTCAATCTTTTCGAAATAAACAAGAGGTCAGTTTTCAAAGCCCTGAAGCTGCTTTCCGACTGTGCCTGCGAATGACTTTTGTCCACTTGTTTTTCCATCTAAATGTTCAAATAGGTGTCG
>NC_046661.1:24311979-24317278 GCF_010883055.1 Belonocnema kinseyi
AAAATGGCTCGGTGGACAGAGATTTCCAGACAACGAAGACGTCATTGCCTCTGTAAGTGCTTATTTTGAGGAACTTCCGAAAACGCACTTTTTTGAAGGAATCAAAAAACTTGAAAAGCGATTGACCAAGTGTATAGAGCTCCAAGGAGATTATGTTGAAAAATAACAAAAAATTTACCCAAAAAAATTGTTTTTATACTTCATTCGAAGGACTTATTGAACTACCCTCGCAATAATGACGAAAATTAAGAAAAACGGGGTTGTGGCTACTAGCCGCAGCGGTATCCGGTTCATCGCAGACAAAGCGATAGTCGATAAAGATTAAGTTTTGAAGTCCAAATAACCCTTTGAATAACACATTTTTCCTTACAGTCAAATTCTTCGAAACTGGCTATGTAAATGTTCATTCAAGGGTCTTAATGGTGACGGAATACGATTCTGTTGACAGAATCACGACATTTAAAATGCGGATCCAGTATGGTGGTCTGAAATTATAAAAATATCGGAATGACTCAAAAATGTTCACTCAAGGGTTTTAAAGGTCGCTCAATATGATTCTGTTGCCAGGATTACGAAAGTCAAAATGCCGGATCCAATATGGCTGACTGAAGGATGGCAAAAATAGGAATCAAAATGCCGGATCCAATATGGCAGACTGAATGATGGAAAAAATAGGAATGACTCGAAACTGATCAATCGGGGGTTTTCAAGGTCTCTTGACTCCGCCATATTGGAATATGAATTTTGGAATTTTTACGTCAAATTAGTGATCAGGAACTTCAAAAACTAACCGAATCATGGTTTCGGCTGAATACATAAAAATATAATTTTCCGCCATTTTGAATCCGTCATCTTGGACGATGAATTTTCAACTCTAGCGCAAGAATTGAAAAGGTTTCGGAAAGGCCGCGAATGACTACCCACTTTACTCTTTCCGAATCTATCCAATTTCTTTCCGAATCAAATAAAAAAATACATATTTTCTTAATAGTAATTTATTGTTATCTTCCAAGCCTATTAAATTGCATTTCTAATATTCTTCTCTAATTTCTATTTATAATCAGCACAATAATTATTTGATAAAATTCCTTTTTTGTACGGTAAAAATAATACACTATGAACTATAAATTGCACTTAGCTTGACTGAATAATAGAAAACCAAAGGAAGAATCACTTTTATCAATTTTTCATATCCACATTAAAAAACAAGGTTTATTGAAAAATCAACTAAGCACAATGAACTTTTCAACGGGAAACACTATGGGAAATTAGTAATGTCCGAAATTTGTTGTGATTTTATTCAAGAATCTTTGGAAAAGGTCTGACAGTATCTTGTCTCCGCTCGTCCCCAGCGCTATTTTCGTCTAAGATTGATGCTTACTCACCAGGTAATAAGCGTAGAATAGAGAAAAACTAATATCTTGAGATTTAAGCGCAAAAGTGAAGATTATTCTATTATTTTGAATGCGCGATTTTTCCATCTGTCTGAAATGCCACCATAAGTATAAGATACCTTCTAAACTTCTTCACTTCTATTTCCATAGCGACCGCCACACAGTTTTCTATTTTCCCAAACAGAACTTGTTTTCAGTATATTTAATTCCTTCTAAATGCACCGGTAACGCACCTCACAGAAATATTTTTTATTCCTCAGAAGTGGTCATATTGTGATTTTATTTAATTTCTTCTAATAAGTTCACAAAATATGTGTAATAAGTTCTTATAATTTCTTTATGCGGAATGTAAATTCTAAAATTCTAATTCTCACCAATTCAACTCTGCCTCTCTAGAGTTAAAATTATTTAAATTCACACATTTGTATATATTTCTTTGTTGCATTTTTTAAGACGTTTAAATAAATGATTAAAATATAAATTTGAATATTTTTAAAATTTATAAGTTATAAAAAAACATAATAATGAAAAATAGTTTTAAAAAATGCTTTCGTTAAATTTCACTAAGACGATTGAGAGGAATAGGATTTGCACTTTTTTGTTCCCGTTGGAAGATTTTTAGACGGAGGAAAAATCGCGTATTCATAGGAATACAAATTCTTAGTTTTTCTGAATTCAACGCTTGTTACCGGGCACTCAACTACTCGCTTTCAGTGGTGCGACCGATAAACCTAATCGATAGTAAGGATTCAATTGCAATAATACGCGACTGAATCAAAAGAATTAAATGTCATTATATGTTGGAAAAAATGTCGTTAGTGAATGTCAACCTCTGCTAATGATAATAATGATTCTTGTAGAACTCACCAAAAAATATAACCACATTTAATTGCTTTGTTTTCCATTATGTGTGGTTCAAAATCGAGTTTAGTGCAATCAAATACCTACTATAATCGATATGAATGAAATCGGGGAAACCAAATAGCGACGCAAGACATTGATAGCGATTTTTCCAAGGTTTTTGTGAAATATCATAAAAGTATTCGAATATACTTTATTTTCCATAGTGTTTTCAGTCACACTTTCTTTTGTGCAGTTATTTTTGGAGTAAATCTTGCACGGAAAAAAAATTCGCAAAGCGAACAAGTGACTCGACAATATATTAAACTCAAAGAAAGTGTCCGCTTATATTAGCTAAAACGTTTAGTTAGTTTTAGTTAAACATTTAGTTTAATTTTATAAATTGTTCTCGTAATAAGCAATTTTGACAATGTTGTAAAGTTCAACATTTAATTATTTTCGACAGATTGAGTATAATTTTATTATCTTTAGATTAAACAAACATTTAGTTGTTATAGAATTATATTAACTTACAGTAGTAAATTTTTCGCCTGGTATCGAAAAAATGAATTCAGTTACCGCCTACAATCGAAAAATTTCTACATTATTATTACCGCAACAAAAACTCTATTCAATATTAAAATTTGCGCACATTTTAAGTGATTTAAAGCGTTTAATTATCTAAACTAAACAGAAAAAACTAGGCGTTCACTCATGTTGCGGCTCAAATGAAATTTGGTGTTATTTGGAACTTGAGCTCCAATAGATATCTGTAGAGACCTAAATGGATTCGTTTAGAGCGCACTTGAAAATAACAGCATCAACAGCACCAAGGCCCATTCACAAGCCAACCGCTTGCAAAGTCGGGTTGGTAAGTTAGTGGTTTACAGAATATGTCGGTAAAGCAAACACAAACGATATTAATGTTTATTCATTTTTCTCCTTACTTGTTAAGGTTCACTTATTTCACAATTTTTAATACAAAATTGGTTTAAGTCTACACTTCCTTTAAAATACCATGATTTAAAATCATTGGTCAATTAATAATTGAAAATGTAAGGCGATTTAATTGATTGTGAGTGAAAATTCATTACTTTGCTAACCCATTGTTTGAACTGCGTTTCCGTCGCGCCAGTAACACTATTTATTGCCTTTAGCGCGCGCATTTTGAATTATATAAGTATTCAAATGTTATATTTATAATAAATAATGATTGGGGAATGCTTCAAAAGTAATTTATTAACCCTAGAATGGAATTTTTGAGTGACAGGTGAAAAAATATTGTGATTTTATTCCAAAAAACTTTTCTAATTTTGACTTCAGAAAAAACAAAATTTCCAATTTATTTTTAGTAACTTGATGGATTTTATTTTAGGTTAAATAGTTGTGAATAAAAAAAATAAAAATTAGAAACTAGACAGAGACAAGATTAATCATTGTGCTAAAAAAATGCTTTCTTTCTTTGAACTCGGAATTCACAAGGTCTTTTTAATTAAAATCAAATTGAATTTTTATCTGTTACTTCAATATATTATTTGAGGATTAAGAAATTACTGTTAATGCATTTATTAATCATTATTTATTATAAATATCACATTTGAATATCGACACTATTCAAAATCAGCGCACCAACCGTAAACAATCGTGTTGCCGGTGCGACGCAAGCGCAGTTCAAAAAGTTCCCAGGATTTGGAGCGCTAATATAAATAAGCCTTTATATTTACAAGTTTGCTACATAACCTGCAAATGATATTTATCAATCCATTATATTTATTTTCATTGCGGTAATCAATATTATAAGTTAATTATGTTCATTAAGCTATGCACATCAGAGTTTGACGACATGTGTTCTTTAAGGTAAATATTGTCTTATTAATTAAAAAGAATATCCAAGTGGGCAAAGCGAGAAATAGGTTTTTTAGGAACAAGCTCAATTACATTTGAGATCCCTTCGAAGTATGGTAGCATGATATCATGGTATGGTATCCCAATTATGGTATCATTTAGAGCTCATTTATCGTTTTGGGTTCCTTTTCAGCAAGTGGGGTTCATTTTTGTAGCAGCTCCTTTGGAACCAAAAATGAGTTCCAATGCAAACTTCAGTTTTTTCTGTGTAAATCAGAACTGTCATTGCTCGCGATTAGACTGTTTCCATTTTATTTCGCTGCTCCCATAATGCATCGGTGCTCTTCCAAAAATTCCTTTAAACACCTATTCCTAATATGTCTTTTATAGCTATACTTAATACGGTTTTGACTTTACGATATTCCTGGTATATGAAAAATGGTCAAAGATATTCATTTTTGCTGACCCAGGAATCTTTCTAAATTCGTTCGTTCATTTTCATCTCAATGTTTAGCTATAATAAGGAATGATATTCTCGCCATAGCTCCATTTTTTTACCGTGTGGGTTTTTTTTAGTGTTAATAGAGAAATGGAGCCAAATAATGCTTTTACAAGTTGAGCTTAGGGCAAATTACATTCAATAACTATCTTGAAAATTGCTTGACAATACACAAATAATAAAAATAACATAAATATATGTGACGTGCGCCGAAGAAATGGGGCTTACTCTAAAAAAATCGAAATCAAGGTTTTTACACATTTCGATAGTTTTTGAGCTGCTCTTTTCAATGAAATCATCGGGGAAGAAATCCAAGCGTTATTATTGCTAATAATTAAGTTATTAGGTATCCGAAAAATCGGACTTTGGCTCGAGAGCTCGAGATTTCGTGAAACACCTTCCACCACTAACCACTCCATCCAGAGTCTTATCTATACCCCGTCCATGAGCCGGGTCTACGACCCATCTCTTTCCTTGAGAATGTAGTGGTAAGTGGAAAGGAAAAATATCGTGAGTTTTCCCTCTCTCCTAAATGTCTAGTCTATCGGATGGACTTCAACCGCTCGCCCTGAAAAATGTCACTTTTCATAGTAAGCCTTTTAGGCGCACGTCACACATGTGAAAAATACGAGGGTAGTTCAATAAGTCCTTAGAATGAAGTATAAAAACAATTTTTTTTGGGTAAATTTTTTTTTATTTTTCAACATAATCTCCTTGGAGC
>NC_046661.1:24317378-24323325 GCF_010883055.1 Belonocnema kinseyi
GCAGGAACATCAAAAAGTTTCGCCGCTTCTGTATTAAATATTTGAAGTTCCTTCTTAAACTTATATCTATTTTTATTTCTGTTTTAAGATTTTGTTTGTTTTTATACTTGTCATGATATGAAGAAATCATTTCTTTCACTCTAATCTGAGAAACTGTAGGAATAGATGCTGTCAAATACAGTAGCCTAATGTTTCTTAGCTACTGTATCCGCTATTGCTAAAAAAGAAATTTTCTGTGGAGGTAAGTCAGAAGATCATGTCATAACGCACCTCTGTTCAAAACAACAGTGAATAGCATCAACACATGCATAAAGATTGGTGGGAATAAAATCCTTAGGAGAGACAAATATAAGACAAGTGTGTTCTTTCCGAGAAATACGCATCCGAAGTTTCTCTATTTTCTTGTCTATGGTAAGCATAAGGGAAAAAAGACAAGAAAAACAAATGATACCATGTCAGGCCTCGAGTGAGCAACAGAAACAATTATCGAGAATATAAAGTTCCAGTATATGCGGCACTTCCCCTTTCTCGACAATTGATTCGATTTCCCTAGGAGCATTTAGAGGAGAGATATTAAGATTCATGCCATAAGAGTGACAGAGACGGTAATAAAGCTTTCTTAGTGCCGCATTGTTCCTTTGAATGTAGGTCGTTCCCGCGTGAGTTCGACAAGTAGATAGCATGTGTACCAAATGCTTGGGGTGTGCATGACACGCCCTGCAGCTATCGTCAGGAACGTCTTGGCTCAAAATGTGGCGACGGTATGTTAAAGTGGAAATGACACCGTCTTGGCATGCAAAAATGAAATCCTCCGTACGAGACTTCTATCCGTGCGATTTAAGGAAAGCAAACATTAGCTCACAAGACATTGACAGATCCTTCACATTTCTGTGGAATATACCGTGCATCCTCTTATCGAGGAGCTGTTCACGAAAGTTTTTCTCTTGTGCTTTCTTAATCCGAGCTTTCAGGAGTGAGTACTCGAGATCAATAAGATTTGATGCATTTTGCTCACCTCTAATGCTGAAGTCAAGTCCGAGTGTTTCAGTAGCCTCCTCCGCTACTTTATACAGAAACGCTTCTTTGCCTACTTTTCCGTGATTCCTGACCATTTTAAAAAGAGGGTCTCTTCCATTTGCAACTCTATGTGCTGTACCCAGAATAATCCTGTTGTGAGGACATTCAAGACTCAATATTCCGCGACCACCTTGACGGCGTGAGATGTGCAGTCGCGGAACGGAAGACTTAAGATGCATGCTTTTGTTTATGTGCATAACCTTTTTCGTCCCGATATCAAAGGATCTGAGCTCGTTCTTTGTCCATGGAACCACTCCAAATAAATAGAGTACTATCGGGACGGCAAGCATGTTCGATGCAGATAATTTGTTACTCGCCGACAGTTGGGAAGACCAAATCTGTCGGATGAGACGTTTGTATCTGCTTCGGAGAGTATCCTTTATAGATGTCACATCCTGAATGCGGCTCTGTGACACGCCCAGGTATGTATAAGTATCTTCAGCGCATAGGTGTCGTATAGCGCTTCTATCAACGAGCTCAGGATGTTCAGGGGTTCCATTACGTTTTCCTCGCTTTAAATAAACATTGGCGCATTTTTCTAGCCCAAATTCCATTCCAATTTCCTTAGTATATCGTTCGACAATCCCTAGAGCTAGATGTAGTTGCTCTTTGTTTTTAGCATAGATAGAGTGGCATAGAGAGAGTGGCAATAATATAAGTCAAAAGAGGATGAACCTTTTAGATTTCCAAAAGACAGATGGTAAGCCTATAGAAGGACGAATCGAAAGCTTTCCGATAATCAATCCAAGCCATCGATAGGCCACGCTGGTAGAATGCTGCATCTTTGCAGATACGTCTATCGATGAGCAGGTTCTCCCGATATCCGGCTACGCCTTTCTTTGAGCGTCGTTGTTCATACATTTCTTGCCACACAGGTTCACATTGCCCGAACAATCCTATCATTTAGGATAGATGTGAATATCTTATAAAGCGTGTTCAGACAAGTTATTGGCCTGTAGTTCTTCGGGTCAGCTAAGTTGCCTATTTTCGGCAGGAGTATTGTGCGCCCTTCCACCAATCACTCCGGAATTGGCTCTTCCGACTTCAAATATAAGGTGAAAATACGGGCCAAATGCTGATGGGTTGAAGAAGACTTCTTCCACCAGAAGGTTTTGATACAATCTGGTCCCGATGCGGAATAGTTTTTCATCCCTCTTAATACTTTTTTCACCTCCTCGGTACTGATGGGTGGGCATTATTTATCAGGTGTTATGAGGGGATCACATAACTGCTTGAAGCTATTTGTATTTTCTGAGTCTTCGTCCAGTCTATGCTGCACTCCCTAGACTTCTTTCCAAAATACTTCGAGCTCCTGTGGTTTGGGTGGGTGTTCGGCAGTAACTAGAGGGTCTTGGAAGAGTCGAGATGGGTCCGAGAGATACTTTTGATTTTCTCTGACCCACCTCTCCCTCCGCTCAAGACTTCTCTTAGCGTCAGATAGTATCCGTATTCTCTCAACAATATGCTGCCTGATGGTCAGCAGCTTTGACTTGTTAAGTGAGTGATAACGGGTCCGGAGTCCGCGCGCGAACTTTCGAACTTTGGCAGTAAAATTCCTGCCAGATGTGATGTAGTCAATCACACACTGAATGCGGGACGCGTAGTGTCTTGCGCAGCCTATCTTCATGGCGAGTTGATGCATTCGTCTTTTGTTCTTATGATCAACCTTTGGTTTGTTTTTACGGTTCGCATCAGCCAAAGCTCTCGCTGCATTATGCACACAATAATTGGTAGCCCAGAGGTCGGATGCTTCAGAAAAATATCCCCGAAGCTCGTTCTCCATTTCAGCCAGATCTTTAGGCTTGAGAGAAACCTTGGTGTTGATGTTTCTCCGGGTCGTAAAGCAACGCTCTTCCTCTTTTGGATGCCCGCCCGCGGTTGGTCTTAGTGTGCGCGTTCTGTTGTTTTGAACCGCACTAACTACAACTATGTTTGGTGTTGTCATTGTTGTTCCCACGAGAAGTTAGGAAAAGGGGTTCGTTAATCCTCTTAGAGTCCCGCATGCAAGGATAAAGCTGTGTACTCTGAGAGGTCGCCCGGTACCACAGAGTCATCGTTCTAGATACTTCACCTAGGTGCAATTTAGCTTTCGGCACGGTTTGCACACCTCCTCTTGGGGGATAGTTCCTTCAGGACCACCCCTGGACAATTGTCCGCGACTGCCTATGTAGCAGAAACCCTTGGTACAGGGACCCTCTATCCCCAACCCGAGCACGCGTTTGGTGGCATTGTCATAAGCACTTCGGTTTGATTCTAGAGGAATCAAAACCGAACCGAATGGTTCCGGTACCGGGAATCGAACGATAAGGACGAATAGTTTAAAATAAATATTCCGGGTACAATCGTCGCAATTCCCTTATAAGGTCTATATACCAGGTTTATTTTGAAAGGACTTTCTTTAACGATCGTTTTAAGCCCAAAATGGCTTCTGTAAGTTGATTACAATTTTCTCCACAGCCATGATCCGTTTGACGTAAAAAGTCACAAACACACACGTGCTAATCTGAAAAACTGCACACGCTCCAAGCAAAATCGTGGTAAAATTTCAGTCACAACCACGTCTAACGACTGTGAGTTAGGTATTTACAGTCTGTAACGGAATCAATACGACGATCCGGCAAAAGTTTTGTGCACCCCGAGAACTCGGAGCGAACCAAGGACGACCGCCTTCTGCAATTTTCCCGCGAGTGTTTTAGCATATCGTTGACCCGCAGGGACGCTTTTCAGGCTGTTAACGAGTGAAAGCTTGGCAACTTCAAGAGCGCTGATGATAAGAACGATTAGTTTAACTGAATATTCCGGGCACAACCATTGCAATTTCCTTATAAGGTTATACCTCTCTTTCTTTTCATTCTCCTTGGCTATGATATTTTTGTCAGCTGGTGCCGAAAGTTGGATAACGAACAGGGTTTGCTTCTCGAAGTCAAGAAGAACCATGTCTGGCTTCGAGTATGCAAGTATTAAGAGGGATGAAAAACTATTCCGCATCGGGACCAGATTGTATCAAAACCTTCTGGTGGAAGAAGTCTTCTTCAACCCATCAGCATTTGGCCCGTATTTTCACCTTATATTTGAAGTCGGAAGAGCCAATTCCGGAGTGGTTGGTGGAAGGGCGCACAATACTCCTGCCGAAAATAGGCAACTTAGCTGATCCGAAGGATTACAGGCCAATAACTGGTCTGAACACACTTTATAAGATATTCACAGCTATCCTAAATGAAAGGATTGTTCGGGCAATTGAACCTGTGTGGCAAGAAATGTATGGACAACGAGGCTCAAAGAAAGGAGTAGCCGGATGTCGGGAGAACCTGCTCATCGACAGATGCATCTGTAAAGATGCAACATTCTACCAGCGTGACCTATTGATGGCCTGGATTGATTAAAGGAAAGCTTTCGATTCGACCTCCCATAGACTTACCATCTGACTTTTGGAAATCTAAAAGGTTCATCCGCAAATAGTTAGGTGCATAGAGGGATTGATGCCGCTTTGGAAAACCAGATTTACTATCTCATCTGGAAAAAATTCTGTAATAACTAATAAGGTCACCTTTCAGAGAGGTGTCTTTCAGGACGACACCATGAGCCCACTCCTCTTTTGCCTTACATTATTGCCACTGTCTCTAGCACTTCGCCATTCCGACGGGTACTTGTGCGGCAAACCTGCAGATCGAAAGTACAAGGTCACTCATGTATTTTACATGGACGATCTTAAGATCTATGCTAAAAACAAAGAGCAACTACATCCAGTTCTAGGGATTGTCGAACGATATACTAAGGAAATTGGAATGGAATTTGGGCTAGACAAATGCGCCAAGGTTTATTTAAAGCGAGGAAAACTTAATGGCATCCCTAAAGATCCTGAGCTCGTTGATAGAAGCGCGATCTCTCGAGTACTCACACCTGAAAGTCCGGATTAAGAAAGCACAAGAGAAAAACTTTTGTGAACAGTTCCTCGATAAGAGGATGCACGGTATATTCCACAGAAATGTAAAGGGTCTGTCAATGTCTTGTGAGCTACCGTTTGCTTTCCTTAAATCGCCCGGATGGAAGTCTGGTACGGAGAGTTTCATTTTTGCATGCCAAGACTGTGTCATTTCCACCTTAACATACCGTCGCCACATTTTGAGCCAAGACATTCCTGATGATAGCTGCAGGGCGTGCCGTGCACACCCCGAGCATTTGGTACTCATGCTATCTCGTTGTCGAACTCACGCGGAAACGACCTACATTCAAAGGCACAATGCGGCACTAAGAGTGCTTTATTACCATCTCTGTCACTCTTACGGCATTAACCTTAATGTCTCTCCTCTAAATGCTCCTAGGGAAATCGAATCAATTGTCGAGAATGGGAAGTGCCGCATATACTGGAACTTTATATTCTCGATAATTGTTTCTGTTGCTCACTCGAGGCCTGACATGGTATCAATTGGTTTTCTTGTCTTTTTTTCACTTATGCTTACAAAAGACAAGAAAACATAAAAACTTCGGGTGCATAATTCTCGGAAAGAACACACTTGTCTTATATTTGTCTCTTCTAAGGATTTTAGTCCCACCAATCCTTCTGCATATGTTGACGCTATTCACTGTTGTTTTGAACAGAGATGCGTTATGACATGACCTTCTGACTTACCTCCACAGAAAATTTCTTTTTCAGCAATAGCGGATACAGCAGCTAAGAAAATTAGCCTACTGTATTTGACAGCAGCTATTCCTACAGTTTCTCAGATTAGAGTTAAAGAAATGATTTCTTCATATAATGACAAGTATTAAAACAAACAAAATCTTAAAACAGAAATAAAAATAGATATAAGTTTAAGAAGGAACTTCAAATATTTAATACAGAAGCGGCGAAACTTTTTGATGTTCCTGC
>NC_046661.1:24323425-24324614 GCF_010883055.1 Belonocnema kinseyi
AAACAAACAAAATCTTAAAACAGAAATAAAAATAGATATAAGTTTAAGAAGGAACTTCAAATATTTAATACAGAAGCGGCGAAACTTTTTGATGTTCCTGCATGCAAATCTCAAATGATTGTAGCTGCAGTTTACCTCTGACTTCCTGCATTTGTTCATGTCCCATATCTATTGACTGTAACTCGTTTAAAAAAGAACACGAATTTCCTCTCATAGAGAGGAAATATCTGTATGACCAAGGAACTGCCAGAGTTGGAAATATTGGTTCCGTAGGCGTACTAGAAACTGTTGAAATTGCTCTTCGTGTTAAAAGAAATAAAAATATTAGACTATACGTAACATGCTCGGGTTTTTCTACTTATTCTGTTGCCGATTTTAAAGCTAATAAAAATAATTCAGAATATGAAATTGAAGAGTTCGATGAAAAAAGTACACCTATAATAGAAGAACTTGTCACGGATCCAACATTCACTCTCAGTCGATCAACATCCTACTTCCAAACACCTTCTATGTCACAAATGCGTATTTCATTGCCTGAAACTGCGACAATTTTAGTGACAGATTTGGTGTTTCGAATAGAGCGGCCGCTGCAATTGCGACCTCAGTTCTGAAATACCTTGGAATCGACACTAAATCAGACTTTACCTTTGTTGTAGACAAAAATAAAATCAGGAGAGAAAAATCTGAAAACAGACAAACCCTCCAGGAAGTTCCAAGGAAGTCCATATCGCTCACTTCTCTTTATTTCGATGGGAGAAAAGATGAGACCGTTTTCCAAGAGGAAAAAGGCTCTAAGCGTTGTGGCAAAACCGTTACAGAAGAACATATATCTATCATCAAGGAACCTGATTCTCAATATACAACTCATGTAACGCCTATCTCTGCTACGAGCAAAGGTATCACTGAAAGCATGATGTCCCATTGGAACGAAATGGAAGTGGACCTTAGTGAACTTTTTCTGGTCGATTGTGATGGTTTTTGTTACTAATGGCGGATGAAAAGGTGAAATCATTAGACTCATAGGAATGTATTTAAAGAGGCCAGTCCAGCGGATCATCTGCTTGCTTCATTCAAATGAATAATCCTTGCGACACCTATTTGAACATTTAGATGGAAAAACAAGTGGACAAAAGTCATTCGCAGGCACAGTCGGAAAGCAGCTTCAGGGCTTTGAAAACTGACCTCTTGT
>NC_046661.1:24324714-24332692 GCF_010883055.1 Belonocnema kinseyi
CGACACCTATTTGAACATTTAGATGGAAAAACAAGTGGACAAAAGTCATTCGCAGGCACAGTCGGAAAGCAGCTTCAGGGCTTTGAAAACTGACCTCTTGTTCATTTTGAAAAGATTGACTGTGAGCTACCACAAATGACGTTTAGAGACGAATTGAGTGAAGCTATAAAATATCTTTACGATAATGGGAAGTCTATTCAGTCAGGAAAATGTTCGTCTGATCTCGCTCTCCGAGATCCAGGGCCACTCTGTCACGCCTGCTTGATCACTCTAGCCATAAGATTGTTGAGAACATCAACTGAAAATCCTTCTACAAACATAGTTCACATAGTAACATTCATAATGAAAGTTTATTTACCTATGTGGTTTCACATAAAAATGAGCATTCTATTAAAGATAGCGCGAGCCATGTCTTCACGATGATTCGAAACTCTCGATACTCACCAGAACATCTTCTCAAAGTAATTGCTCCTGTGATAGAACACAATTTGTACTTCGCCCAATCTGAAAGTTTTCTTCTGTCAATGATGAAAGATGAAGGATGCAATGCTACGAAGTACTATAAGATGATGGACTGGTCTTCCACAAAGTTAGCACTACCTCCAGTACTGAAGTATGTCTCAAACACTTCCAAGAGATTAAGGAAAAAGACGTAACTCGACGCTTAGTCATCAATTTCCCGTAACTATTTGGTTTCAAACTGGAAACGTTCCCAAAATTTCAGCATTCATTGACGATACAGAAAGTAACGAAATGTGGGATATTGGTGTCTTAATTTATTTGAATATTTGAAACACTACCCTAGTAGGCACTAATTTTGTCGACGTTTTTACGACATCGTTACGACATCTTTACGACAACTTTACATAATCCTATTTCCATATCGTTTAGGTCTCTTAATGATATTGTAAAAACGCCATATG
The DNA here is from genome assembly GCF_010883055.1 of Belonocnema kinseyi. NCBI lineage: Eukaryota > Metazoa > Arthropoda > Insecta > Hymenoptera > Cynipidae > Belonocnema > Belonocnema kinseyi. The sequence goes on from NC_046661.1 coordinate 24,325,638, forward strand.
AACTGACGATGGCCTTACGATATCGTGCCGTTTCCTTAGGCTTTCGTATCAATTTTTCAGGGATAAGTAGGAAAAGTGCAACAAATATAGAAAATGTAGGAGAATAAAATCGACCCCCTATGATTGCGAGGTCAACTGTCCGAGGAGATCAAGCCGACCCCCTAGGATGAGCGATTTGGCCCTTTAATATAAATTCCGCCCTATGTGATGATTAGTTCGACTCTCTGTAACGTGCGAGTCGACCGTCAAAAATGATCAGGTCGACACTCACTGGTCACCCACTGCTCGTATATCACTAACTGGGGTCCTAACCTTATTATATTTATTGAATAACACACGCAGAGAAAGTTCAAGAGTTTAAATCATGGAAGTGTCTGATTTTCGAGCTAACATTTTTACGTTTTCTCAGTTTCGGACTCTATAATCTAAAAGCATGGAAATCAAGACTTTAGAGCGAAGGAGCGTAGCCTAATGCCTGAAACTTCGAGACCAATGATTTATAAGCAAGGTTTCCGAGATCTTAATCCTCGCGACGAAACACATTGCTCACTCATTAAAAAAAGTTGTATAAGATAATTAGATTTCATTTAAAAATTACGTTTTGAAACCAGTTCAATGAAAAAAGTTTATATTGTTCAGCATAGGAACTTGTCAATTCCAAAATTGTAATGATGTATATGTGCCCAAAACTTTTAGTTTTTATACTTTGAAGGTCTTTTTCCAATTTTAATGTGTCAGTATCTAAAGTTTTTGATTTTAAAGAGTTTCATTCTACAATATTTTGCAAAAAAATTTTCTGTGTAATTTAAATAATTGAACCGCTAATTATAATTTTAAAACCATATGCACTACAAGCAAAAATCAAACATGCTCTTTTCATAGAAAATCTGAATTATCATCAGAGTAGTTACTATCGATCAGTATACGAGATGTGTTCAAAAAATAAGGTGACTTTATGGTTTTCTCTAAAAATATTCATTTATTCCTCAATATTTATGTTGTCCCCTTCAAAATGATCCCCCTCAGATATAATACACTTGTGCCAACGCTTTTTCCAATCATCGAAGCACTTCTGATATTCATTTTGTAGTATAGCCTTGAGTTCTTTCAGCGATGCAGTTTTTATCTCCTCAATCGCTGAAAATCAATATCCTTTCATGGGTCTCTTCAGTTTTTGGAAAAGAAAAAATTCACTGGGGGCCAAATCCGGTGAATATGGAGGCTAAGGCATGACTATGGTGCTGTTTTTGGTCAGAAAATCTTTCACAAGCAACGATGAATGAGCAGGTGCATTATCGTGATGCAAAAGCCACGAATTGTTTTTCCAAAGTTCCGGACGTTTTTTACATATCGCCTCTCGCAAACGGCGCATAACTTGAACGTAATACTCCTTATTGACGGTACGACATTATGGTAAGAATTCCTGATGCACTACGCCACGCTAATAAAAGAAGACAGTGAGCAAAACCTTCACATTTGACTGACCTTGACTTTCTTTTTTCGGTCTTGGAGGCTCAGGATGCTTCCACTAAGACGATTGGGCTTTAGTTTCGACGTCATAACCATATACCCACGATTTTTCCCCAGTATTAACCCTTTTGAGAAAATCAGGATCATTATTGACTTCATTCAACATCTCCTGAGCGATGGTCATGCGATGGATCTTTTGATCAAAATTAAGCAGTTTTGGAACAAATTTCGCTGACTCACGTCTCATGCCCAAAACGTCCGAAAAGATAGCATAGCATGAGCCAACTGATGTGCCAACATCTTCAGCAACTTCTCTGATGGTAATTCGGCGATTTTTCAACACCATTTCTTCCACTGCTTGAACGTTTTCATCTGTTGTTGATGTGCTGGGACGTCCAGGGCGAGGTTCGTCTTCGATATCCTCTCGGCCTTCTTAGAACATCTTGTACCACTTATACACATTTTTCTTACTCAGAGTAGACTCACCGTATGCAACTGTCAACATTTCAAGAGTTTTATAGCACTGGATTTCATTTTTCACACAAAATTTAATGCAAACTCTTTGCTCCATTTTTTTCGCAAGAAGAAAATCGCCGAGAACACCAAACCCTTCTAACCTTTTACGCCTCTGCCAGAAAAACAACACGAGCTATATAGTCAAAATTGTGAACATATGATCGTGACGAGTGTACCGACACAACAAAACAAAAAATTTAAAACTTGAATGTACGTAGCCCGCGAAAATTGAAAAGTCACCTTACTTTTTGAACACACCTCGTAGAATTCACTCCACCATTTGTGGAAATAGAAATCAAAACTATCGATCAAGTTAACTCTTCAAATAACAGAAAATAATTAACGCCGTTTTCTGATAAGATGGAAAATAAATTTAAAAAATTTGTAATTCCTTTTTTCTGAAAAAAGACCCTCTAAAAGTCGTTTTACTGGGAATCGAACGTATATTGCTGAAAAAAGATTTTTTTTAGATTTCTCTAATAGCTTAATTGCAAAAACGCCCGACCGGAAATCCGAAGTTTTGTGTGGTTTGATTTCCAGTGGAGCGATTGTTAGAGGATCCTTTTTTAGAAAAACATTATTTAAACATGCTTTTTTATTAAAAAATTAACTTCAGACCCATTTAAGTTTACACTCTTATATTGTGCCGGAAATTACGGAGCCAAATAGGTATTTAAGGATAGCTGGTGACGTGAGGATATTCAAGATGTCTGAACGCCAAGGGCCAAACAATAATACTAAATGCATGTTCAATTAAATATTAAACTTGTTACTAAAAATATCGAGTTTATTATCCCAATACTCTTATGGTGAAAAATAATTTTTTTTCAAGTTATCAACAAAATTAAGTTAAATCCCATTCGATTAGATTTGAAAGCAGCTTTAAAATGTACCTCGCCCTTTGTGTTGCCACATTATATCTGATCGCCATGTACATATCCTTTTTTTACGAACTCAACAAAGATTTATTATTATTATTATCCTTATTTTTCAAACTTTTCCTCGAGTGAACCCGGTTTTACATCATACCCACGGACTAACTCAAGTGACTGATGAGATGAGGATGTTTTAAGTTGATTTAATACGATCCTTGAAACCTTCTGCGATGATGTTGTAGGTATACAATTACGAGCATGGTTTAGCTTGGGGTTCGTCCCTCACCGCTGCCATACATTCATATTATTTTATGAAACTTTGAATCGGGTGAACCCGGTTTTACACCACTGTCACGGACTGAGTCAAGTGACTGATGTGATTAGAATTTTATAAGTTAATTTAATACGATGCTTGAAGCTTCCTGCGATGATGTTGTAGGTATACAATTACGAGCGTTGGAGGTGACAACAATCACCTCTAGATGCTTTCTTAGAGCTACCATCTGCTTATTATATTCTTTTATCATATTCTTTATTGTATATCTTAATTATATTTATTAATTATTAGTAGTTACGATGTGGCGGATATGACAACAATTCGGTGAATTAACGATAACTTTTCTGTAAAGCATCCGAGACTATTCAGTAATAATTACAGAACTGATAATAAATATAAAAGTCGATGCAGTAAAAGTTCAAAATGATTATTACGAATAAGTGCCGATAAACTACATTTCCGTTGTCATAATTGTGGTTCGGTCGTTTAAAATTACAGAAACTCTGCTGTGTTTTGAAGTACACGAACGTGGCAGCGAGCTACTCTTGTATGTTTTGCAAAAATAGTTGCGACACGACAGAACAGAATGCGTCAGTGTGTCAGTGTTGTGCGGCCCGGGGCACAACACGCCCTGGTGCGCCACGAAAATCTCTAAAGCATTATTAATATTATTATCGCTTTACAGCAGTGCCGATTGGAAATTTGTAAAGCTCGAAGAAAGGAATGTTGCCAAATTCACAATTGTCAAATATCAATAAAAAATTGTACTTTCACAGTAGTTGAAAAATTACCCCTTGCATATCAACAAATTAGAGGCTTTCCATATTTTCTCAGATGAGTTGTGTAATGAGAATAGCCTTTAGGAAGATAAACGGAAAAATGTTATAATTAAAGTGTATTTAAATCTATTATCATTTTTATCAAGATGTACATTTCGCATTGGTAACTAATTTATTAACATTGATAACGAAGTTAACTCTCTTTACTCGACACAGCCTTGTATCTGAATTCGAAGTATTTTTAAATTTAATTTTGCTGGCAAAAATCTCAATTATTGAAAATTTACTGAGAAAAGTGTTTCACCAATGAATTTTGTATGTTAAGTAACTTTCCAAAACCAAAAATGTATCAACTTTGGCTATTTTGACATGATCGAAGCTTGAAAATACCGAAAGTTTTAAATTGTTTATTTATATTATTCTCATCCTTTATTGCCTAAAATAACCGATTTTACTAATATAATTAAAATAAAGTTATCGCCCAGTATATAAAAATTTTTTTTTTTTAGCAATTTATGGAAGTAGATTTAGAAGGAGTATATTTATACAATTTCTGTAAAATAGGAATAGAATTGACAGAGTGATTAGATCAAGAACTGTTTTAAAATTTAAATAACCTATAAATCCCAGATTTTTCCATTCTTCTTCTTGAGAGTTATTCATCTAGCAAAATATAGGAAACCTATATAAAATTAGTAAATGAAAATCTGATAAAGTCCATAAGAATTCAAGGTGAATTTAAATGCCTTAGAATTAAATTAACAAATTTTTAAATCATTGAACTATTTAATTCAGAGGTTTTCAAGGAGATTGAAAATAGTTGAAAAAAATTCGGAAATGGTTATATATTTGAAATTTATAATGGTTATATCTTGGATTATTTGTTTTGATTTGTTAAGAGAAAAGTCACGAAAGTATTATTTTCATTCTTAAAAAGTAATGCAAATTTTTTTAATGTTTATTTAATATTATAAAGATACTGAAAGTACAGTGTCCGACTATGTTGCACGTAGCAACTCTCACTTTGTGAATAAGAAAAATGATTATTTATTAATAAATTATTTTGCGTATAGCGCATTGTTATAGTATTAGCAATACAATAGATTTAAGTACGTTTGTGAAGAGATGGATTAACAAGAGCTGTCTATACAAAATTTGTTATATTTCATATCTTAAACCTTTTAGAAAGTAGAGGGACTGCAGGGTGGCTGTTTTAAGCGAAGGAATAAATTCCCGGTTCTCAAACGTTTTACACGGCGAATAAAATTAAATAATTCCAACTCTAATAATTATTTCATTCCATTTAAAGTTATAAAAAAAATACGAATTAACGAACTGAAATGGGAATTTTTCAATTTTAAACATTTAAAATGGAAGTTTACCATTTTTTTTTTCAAAAAATTTTGTATTAAAAAACTTAATATTTACACGTATAAAATGGAAGGTACTACACTTTTTAAATGAATAATTTTAAATTTAATGCAGATAAGCTGCCAAATTTAGAATTTTCAACTTTTGTAAATTAAAGAGTTCAAATATTCAGATTCAGTTCCAAAAATATAAATCCATGTTATCATTTTCAATGCTCTAAATTGAAAAGTCAATCAAAGAAATTAAAAATTTGTAATATTTTAAGAAATTTTAAGCAAAAAACTTTAAAAATTTAAACTTTTTTAACTGAACACTGTTTTTGAAATTTTTTCAGAATTTCTAAATATAGTTATTTTAAAATAAATTGAATTTTTCCTACCATTATGAAAAAATCATGCAAATTTTCAAAAATGTCCCTAATATCTACCAGACTCTTTTTTGACAATTTTGTAAATCTTTTAAAACCTTTTAAAATATTCTTTAAAAATAATTTTTTAAAATGAAAAATAATTTTCAATTTTCCTGGGAATCTTAAGATAGTGTTTTAATATTTTTGAAGCTTTTACAATTTTTAAAAAGCTTGTAATTTTTTGTTTGAAATCGGCAAAAATCTACACTTTTTTGTAAATTAGGCTGTGTATATTTTCACTGAAATTTCGGTACATTTTTCAAATATAACAATCAAAATTGTAACATTCAAAGTTTAAAAGCTCTTCTAAATTGTAACGATTCGAGGCTTTCTATGTCAAACAATGCGGTTTTGAAATTTTTTAATCCTAAATATTTAGTTTTAATTTACGTGTCCTAAATGAACAGTCAAATATAGCTAACTATAAATAATGATTCTTTTACTTGATTAAAAAAATTCAAATTGAAAGGGTCTGGAATTACAAATAAATTATTATGAAATTATTTTAAGCATGAAACTAGTTTATAAAGTTTTCATTATACGTTTTCGTTTTTTTAGTGACTAAGACTATTGAATTGAAACCGTTGAATTTTTAACCTTTAAACCTGAAAATTTTTAAATTTTGAACAGATGTAAAATCGTTTTGTCAAGTAAATTATTGTTCACATTTTAATACTTGTAGTACAAATCTATTGAAAAAATTATTTAATTATATTTATAGTTGATAAAATAAAAATGCTTTTTATACAAAAAAACTCAACTTCAAACTCTTTTAATTTTTAGTTGTCGAAGTCTTCAAGACAGCATTTTATAATTCTGTAAACTACAAATCTATGTTAAAAAATAAAAATCTAGAATGAACAATTTTCAAATATTTATTTAAAAAACTGTTGACTTCGGACTCATACAGATTTTTAATATTCTACCCGCAATTTGACACCACATTTTTCAACGGATCTCCACGCTTTGATACACCCTGAATCCAGTGGCGTAGCTACAAAATTTTCCGCCCGAGGCCAAAAATAATTTGCCGCCCATAGTTCTCAAATGTTAGTCCAGTCAACGGGGAACAAATATCACTCGAAAAAAAAAATTCGTAAAAGTAGCATTTTTTCACAAATACGTTGGCAATTGCTTTATAAAGATATTGTAAAAAGGCCCCAAACATACGTGTACACCAAAGTTCCAAAATTCTGGAAAGTGTTAAACAATAACATGTTTTTTAAAATTACTCGAGAACTGTTGATCTTAGGTCAAATATGGTGATGTGAAAAAATGTTCATAATTTTATAGTGCACAAAAAAGGTTCTATCTATTGTGGACCTATTATCAACGGCTGCGCTATGAATTTGGATTAG
>NC_046661.1:24332792-24339990 GCF_010883055.1 Belonocnema kinseyi
GATTTTCCATAATCATACTATTTTCTAGTTATATTGCAAGATGCATTTTATGAACAAATGCAGTAATCAGACATTTCTCGAAAGAAAATTTTTTTTCGTTGTACATTTTTTTTAACTCGGAACTTTATGATATTTTCAGCAAATTTCATAATTTTTTATTAATCTTATGATCTTTTAAACTAATGCATTCTTAATAAGTTGATAAATTTTATTATTTCTTTAAACAAATTAGATAAACAGATGCATTAATCAGGCATTTGTTTACAGAAAAATTCGTTTTTTTTATATGTCAACAATTTTAATTAGGATGTCGAAAAAAATAAATTTTCTATCGACAGATGCTAGAATAATGCATTTGTTTATTAAATTTGTTTTTAAAAATATATCAAATTTATCAATCCATTATGAATTTTGCTGAAATCACCACGCACTTCTCAATTAAAACAACTGAAATCGAAAAAACTAATTTTTCCGTCCACAAATGCCCGAATAATGCATTTGTTTATTAAGTTTGTTTTTAAAAATCATAAAATATGTCAAATTATCATGAATGTTGTCGAATTTATTATAAAGATCCCAATTAAAAGTCTGATATTGAAACAAAAAAGGATTGTTCCGTCGATAGATGGCCTAATAATGCATTTTTTTATTAAATTTGTTTTTACAAAATCTTAAAATTGATACAAAAATTATGAATTTTGCTGATATTGTCATGAAGTTCCCAACTGAAAAAACTGCCAGTGAAAAAACCGATTTTTTCTCTCGACAAGTGCTCAAATAATGCATTTTTTATTAGATTTGTTTACAAAATTATAAGTTTAATCAACAAATTATGAATTCTAGTAAAATTATCATAAACTTCCGAATTGGAAAAAATGACATAGAAAAAAACGAATATATCTGTCGAAAAATTCCTGATTACTGCATTTGTACATTAAATTTGTTTATAATATAAACAATTATAATCAGAAAAGAATTTTTTTTTACATAATATTGTTTCAATTCTAATTTCTTGCAACATAACTTGAAAAAATGTTTATGCATGGAAAATCGTAGAAAACATGTTTCCAACAAATAATTTGTTGATAACAAATTTTTTTTGTATATTGTCTGATATTGGAATATCCTTAACTAATGCTATTTTATACAACATAAGCGCTTTCAACCATTATCCTGTTATGGACGAGCACCGGAAACGTCAACTAGAAAAAAGGCCATTCTTTGTTCATATTTGTTAATTTATAAAAAATTGAAATCCTAATTGAAAAATGAGGCTGGAAAACTCTCTAAGATATCTTGTTAGCTTTTTTCCCAGATTTTGGCGAAATTGGTAAAGAACTGTGGGCTGTACGTTATTCTGAACCAAACCAGTCATTTTCCTTCCCAATGTTCTATTTTCTGTTTGAATAGTGAAAATTGCATTAAGAACATTAAAAGAAAGTAAATTTGTTGAAAACGCACACACGAGACGAATAGGAAAATTAAAAAACATAAGTTGTGATGAGAATTTGCCCACGCAGCGAGCTGATTTTTTATTGTTAATATCGTGTTTCACGATTAAAACACAAAATACAGATTCCATCGAAAAGTTATCCATAACAAATTTGTAGATCTTTTTGAAATGCACAATTTTTGATCAGTCATCTTTTCAGCCATTTTAACATTCTAACCGCAAAATGTAATTTTTTATTTTTCATTCTTTTTTTATTCTGTCAAAATTTGAATTTTCAATTTTTTAAGAAAAAACAAAAAGGCGTTTGAATAATCTTGTAGGGCATTGGAAAAGAAACATTTTTCTTTTCTGAACTGCTTTTCATATCAAGCGTTATTTGGCATAAAATGTTGATTTTCGTGTGTTTTTTGAAATTTTGTAAATGCTATAACTGTGGTAAATTTTGGTTGTATGAAAAAAGGCATGAGCATAAATTGTTCGTCTGATTGAATGCTATGAATATCCGTCCAGACAATTTTTGAATTTTAAAGAAAGTGGTCTCAAAAATATTCATAATACGCTCACTTTTTTAATTTTCACTCAAAATAGCTGACTAACGAACTTGACCTCTATTTTAGGACACTAAAAGAGTATACCAAAGTCCAATTCAATCTGTCAATTCTTTCGAAAGTTACCGTGCTAAGAAACTAAAAATGTACACACACACAGGCAACACATTCGTAAAAACACATTCGTAAAAACACATTCGTAAAAACCTGTTTTTCGGATTCAGGAGGTCTTAAAACGTTGACATTTGACAAAAACGGGGAGTTCAAATTTTACACAAATCTAATACCTTCTCTTGATGAGACTGTAAAAATTCATTAATTTGCCATGAATAATGTTTTGATACTTCTGTTTTTTTTTTCGCGAAAAATAGCATTAAGAACATTTTAAAAAAATTAATTTTTTGTAAACCCACATATGAGACGAAAAAGAAATTAAAAAACATAAGTTGTGATGAGAATGTGCCCACGCCGCGGGCTGATTTTTTATTTTTAATATCGTGTTTCACGATTAAAACACAAAATACACATGCTTTCAGAAAGTTATATGTAACAAATTTGTAGATCTTTTTGAAATGCAGAATTTTTGTTAAGTCAACTTTTTACGCATTTTGTATATTTTAACCGCAAGATGTAATTTTTTTATTTTTCATTCTTTTTTATTGTCAAAATTTGAGTTTTCAATTTAAAAAAAAATCAGAAAAGGTGTTTGAACAATCTTGTTGAACATTGAAAAAGAAACATTTTTCTTCTTTTGAATCTTTTTCATATTATGGGTTATTTAACTTAAAATGTGGATTTTCGTGTGTTTTTGAAATTTTGTAAATGCTATAATTGTGGTAAATTTTGTTTTTATAAAAAAAGGCATCAGAATAAATTGTTCGTCTGAATGACTGCTATGAATATCCGTCCAGACAATTTTAGAATTTTAAAAAAAGTGGTCTCAAAAATGTTCAAAATACGTTCACTTTTTGAATTTTCAGCCAAAATGGCTGGCTAACAAACTTGACCTTTATTTTAGGACACTAAAAGAGTATACCAAAGTCCAATTCAATCTGTCAATTCTTTCGAAAGTCATCGTGCTGACAAACTAAAAACCTATAAACAGACACAAGCACACACACAAACCCACACAGAGGCCGACAGAATAATCCGTAAAATCCTGTTTTCGGATTCAGTGGGTCTCAAAACGTGGACATTTGACAAAAACGGGGGGTTCGAATTTTACACAAATCTAATACCTTCTATTGATGAGATTGTAAAAATTCATTAATTTGCCATGAATAATATTTTGATACTTCTGTTTTTTTTTTTGTTGTGAAAAATAGAATTAAGAACATTGAAAAAAAGTAAATTTTTTGAAAACCCACACATAAGATGAAAAATAAATTAAAAAACATAAGTTGTGATGAGAATGTGCCCACGCAGCGGGCTGTTTTTTTATTTTCAATATCGTGTTTCACAATTAAAACGCAAAATACACATGCTATCAAAAAGTTAATCATTACATATTTGTACATCTTTTTGAAATGCACAATTTTTATTAGTCAACTTTTTACGCATTTTGTATATTTTAACCGCAAATTGTAATTTTTTATTTTTCATTCTTTTTTATTCTGTCAAAATTTGAATTTTCAATTTTTTTGGAAAAATTGAAAAGGTGTTTAAACAATCTTGTACGGCATTGAAAAAGAAAAAAAATTTTTTTTGTGACATTTTTTTATAACATGCGTTATTTGGCTTAAAATGTTGATTTTCGTGTGTATTTTGAAATTTTGTAAATGCTACAACTGTGATAAATTTTAGTTGTATGAAAAAAGGCATTAGGATAAATTGTTCGTCTGATTGAATGCTATGAATATCCGTCTAGAAATTTTTCAATTTTAAAAAAGTGGTCTTAAAAATATTCAAAATACGCTCACTTTTTGAATTTTCACTCAAAATGGCTGGTTAACGAACTTGACCTTTATTTTAGGACACTCAAAGAGTGTAACAAAGGCCAATTCAATCTGTCAATTCTTTCGAAAGTTATCGTGCTAAAAAAACTAAAAATCTACAGACACACGCACACACACAGGCAGACAGACAAATTCGTAAAATCCTGTTTTTCGGATTCAGGGGGTCTCAAAACGTGGACATTAGACAAAAATGGGGGGGGGGGTCAAATTTTACACAAATCTAATACCTTCTCTTGATGAGAATGTAAAAATTCAGTAATTTGCCATGAATAATGTTTTGATACTTCTGTTTTTGCTTTTTTTGTGAAAACTAGCATCAGGAACATTTAAAAAAAGCACATTTTTTGAAAACCCACACATGAGACGAAAAATAAATTAAAAAACATAAGTTGTGATGAGATTGTGCCCAAGCAGCGGGCTGATTTTTTATTTTTAATATCGAGTTTCACTATTAAAACACAAAATACACGTGCTATCAAAAAGCTATCTATAACAAATTTGTAGATCTGCTCGAAATGCACAATTTTTGTTTAGTCAACTTTTAACCCATTTTGCAGATTTCAACCGCAAAATGTAATTTTTTTATTTTTCATTCTTTTTTATTGTCAAAATTTGAATTCTCATTTTTTTGGAAAAATTAAACAGGTGTTTGAACGATCTTATAGGGCATTGCAAAAGAAATATTTTTCTTTTTGTGACATTTTTTCATAGCATGCGTCATTTCGCTGAAAATGTTGATTTTCGTGTGTATTTTGAAATTTTTGTAAATGCTATAACTGGTAAATTTTGGTTTTATAAAAAAAATTTTTAGGACAAAGTTTTCGCCTGATTGAATACTATGAACATCCGCGCAGAAAATTTTTGAATTTTGAAAAAAGTGGTCTCAAACATTTTCAAACTACCCCCAGTGCAAAGTCACATAAGGCCAAACATTGGCCCATAGTCGCAAAAAAGATTGCTGAAGCTTGGCTGCCATTATCGCGCCAATGACGGAATGATAACTATGGCCTGCACTTGGCAGCTAAGGTTTGGCTGCCATTGTTGGCCCAACACTGGGTACCAGTATTGGGCCAAATCTGGCTGCCATCGTCGCGCCATTGTCGGATTGATAACTATTGCCTTGACTTGGCAGCCAGGGCATGGCTGCCATTGTCGGCCCAACACGGGCGAAGGTCTAAGGATACGACAAAAAAGATATTTAAAAAATAAATATTAATGGATTGCGAGTATTTTGAATATATATAATTAAAAATTTTGTCATAAGGACAACCGTAGGATTTCGCCGGGAGCGGGTGCTAATCTGAAAAATTGCACCCGCTTCCAACGAAATCGCGGTACAATTTCAGCCACAACCACGTCTCACAACCGTAAGATAGGTGGTTACAGTCTGTAAAGGAATCAATACGACGTTCCAGCAAAAGCCTCGTGCACCCTAAGAACACGGAGTGACCCAAGGACAACCGCCTTCCACATTTTTCCCGCAAGTGTTCTAGCATATTGTTGACACGCAGGGATGCTTTTTAGGCTATTAGCAAGTGAAAGCTTGGCACCTCCAAGAGCGCCGATGATAAGGACGATCAGTTTAACAGAATATTCCGGGTACAATCGTTGCAACTCCCTCAGAAGGTCTCGATACCTCTCTTTCTTTTCATTCTCCTTGGCTATGATGTTTTTGTCAGCTGGTGCCGAAAATCCGATAACCAACATGGTTCGCTTCTCGAAGTCAAGAAGAACCATGCCAGGCATCGAGTGAGCAACAGAAACAATTGTTGAGAATATAAAGTTCCTGTATATGCGGCACTTCCCATTCTCGACAATTGACTCAATTTCCCTAGGCCCATTTAGAGGAGCGATATTAAGGTGAATGTCGTAGGAGTGACAGAGATAGTAATAAAGCACTCTTAGTGCCGCATTGTGCCTTTGAATGTAGGTCGTTCCCGCGTGTGTTGGACAACTAGATAGTATGTAAGCTAAATGCTCGGGGTGTGCATGGCACGCCCTGCAGCTATCATCAGGAATGTCTTGGCTCAAAATGTGGCGACGGTATGTTAAGGTGGAAATGACACCGTCTTGGCATGCAAAAATGAAACCATCCGTACCAGACTTCAACCCGGGCGATTTAAGAAAAGCAAACGTTAGCTCACAAGACATTGACTGATCCTTCACATTTCTGTGGAAGATACCGTGCATCCTCTTATCGAGGAGCTGTTCACGAAAGTTATTCTCTTGTGCTTTCTTAATCCGGGCTTTCAGGAGTGAGTACTCGAGATAGATTAGATTTGATGCATTTTGCTCACCCCTATTACTGAAGTCAAGTCCGAGTGTTTCAGCAGCCTCCTCCGCTGCTTTGTACAGAAACGCTCCTTTGCCCACTTCTTCGTGATTCCTGACCACTTTAAGAAGAGGGTCTCTTCCATTTGCAATTCCATGTGCTCCACCTAGAAAAAGCCTGTTGTGAAGACATTCAAGACTCAATATTCCGTGACCCCCTTGACGGCGTGAGATGTGCAGTCGCGGAACGGAAGACTTAAGATGCATGCTTTTGTTCATGTACCTAACCTTTCTTGTCCCGATATCAAGAGATCTGAGCTCGTTCTTCGTTCATGGAACTACTCCAAATGAATAGAGTAGTACCGGGACGGCAAGCATGTTCGTTGCAGATACTTTGTTCCTCGCCGACAGTTGGGAAGACCAAATCTGTCGGATGAGACGTTTGTATTTGCTTCGGAGAGTATCCTTTATAGATGTCACATCCTGAATGCGGCTCTGTGACACTCCCAGGTATGTATAAGTCTTTCCAGCGCAAAGGTGTCGTATGGCGCTTCTATCAACGAGCTCAGGATCTTCAGTGATGCTATTAAGTTTTCCTCGCTTCAAAATAACCTTGGCACATTTGTCTAACCCAAATTCCATTCCAATTAACCTTAGTATATCGTTCGACAATCCCCAGAGCTAGATGCAGTTGCTCTCTGTTTGTAGCATAGATCTTAAGGTCATTCATGTAAAATACATGAGTGACCTTGTACTTTCGATCTGCAGGTTTTCCGCACAAGTACCCGTCGGAATAACGCAGTGCTAGAGATAGTGGGAATAATGTGAGGCAAAAGACGAGTGGGCTCCTGGTGTCGCCCTGAAAGACAACTCTGAAACGTGACCTTGTTAGTTGTCACACGATTTTTGCCAGATGAGATAGTAAATCTGGTTTTCCAAAGCGGCATCAATCTCTCTATGCACCCAACTAT
>NC_046661.1:24340090-24345732 GCF_010883055.1 Belonocnema kinseyi
CAAAATTAGCGCAAATAAAAAAAAACTATGATGTTCGAAGGAAAGCGTGAGAAAACACTATGCAATATTTTATTAAATGATGAGAGAATTGAACAAGTCGATAAGTTCATATAGCTTGGTAGCTTATTTACTAGGGACGGGAAGATAGATGAGGAATCATATAGACGAATAAATAAAGGTAAGAAGGTTATTGGTAAAGCAGGTCCCCTTATCAGAAGTAAAAATATATCAAATAAAGCTAAAATGGCAATACATAATTCTATATTTGTACCGACTGTACTACACGGTAGCGAGACATGGACTTATCAAGAAAAAGATAAGAGTGAAATTAACGCAATTCACATGACATTCATGTGCATAATATGCGGGAAAACACTGATGGACAAAGTAAGTAACGAGATAATTCTAAACGAATGTCGTGCAGAAGAGACGCTAGTAGACACATGGGAAATAAATCGGTTAAGATGGTTCGGACATGTTGAGAGAATGCCAAATTTACGACTAACGAAACAAGTGTATCAACGTAAAATAAATGGCAGCGAGCCCAGAGGTACACCGGGGAAATAATGGTTAGAATGTGTGAATGAGATCCTAGTTAGAAGAGACATAAGAAATCACAGAAACACGAGAGCTTGCATGAAAAAATGCATGGACATAAAAGAAGCTAGAGATGTATGCCAGCACAGGAAAGTATGGCGACAAATAGTTAATAAAAAGAGTGTCAGTAGAGTGAATGACGTCTGAAACAAAAGACCTTGGCCACTAATGGACCCAAGTGGGGAACCCTACATAACGACTTCGTGAGGTTCTTCGCTTGGGGTGATTGCTAGAGAGATTGATCAGCAACCTGGGTCGGAGCAGTGTTGCGGAATGAATGTGTTATTTACTTAAATAGCACGAGAATTCTGGATCAATCTGAAAAATCTCTATCCCTTCCACACACTACTCCTTTCCCCTACCCAGTGAGTCACGCCTACGCCGAAAGGGAAATGGCTTAATGGTGTAATAATAATAATAATAATTATATATATATATATAATATTGGAACATCTTCAGCTAATATTACTTCATGAAACTTAGGCGATCTCAACACTTTTCCTGTTATTGGCAAGCACTGTGAACGTCAAATAGATAAAATGGCTATTTTTTCGTCATGTTTGTTTGTTTATTAATGAAAAATTGAAAACCTTATTGAAAAATCATGCTCGACAACTCTCTTAGAAATCTTGACAGCTTTTTTCAAATTTTTTTGTTAAAATCGCTTAATATTTGTGGGCTGTACGTTTTTTTGAACCAAAAGTGGAATGTTTTACCCACTGTGAGCTGGGAATGTTAAAATGAGATCATATGAACTCCCATCTAACACAACGCTGCTGAAGGTTGTTTGAAATTCTTAGCATAAAACACTAACCAGCTATCACTCTTGGTTGAAATTACCCGCCTCCCGCCCCCACCCCCAAACACTCGTTAATCAAAGTTTTGTTGGTCACTAACGTAGGAATTTAATTCAGTTTTTGGAAAACCGGCAGATGTTGCAGTAAAATGTTTAATAACAAACTTTTTTAAAGAATGTGCATTTTTTTAAGAATCAATGAAACTACATCTGTTTTAATTTCAATGCATGTTATGAATTGTAATAACTTACATTTATGGAAATGATACAAAAGTTGAGATACAAATTCGAGTGCGAAGCGCGAGATACGTAATGAGAATTTATTCGTTAAAGCCGAAGGAGCTTTAACAAAAAATGTCACTATCACTAAATTACTGTTGTCGATGTTTTGACTTTAAGTTTAAAAAAAAACTTTGCACAAGTGTAAGCAATATACAAAGACCGAGCGCGGAGCTCGAGATAAATATATTATCGAGCGACAAATTTATTATATATTATTTTTTTTTATTTATTTTTAATGTTATTTTGCACGAATAAAACAAAAAGTACGCGTCCTGTCAAGAAGTGATTTTTAACAAAATTGTAGATCTTTTTTGGGATAACAATTTTGGTTAATTAACCTTTTTTCGTATCCTACAAAGTTTGACCATAAAATGAATTTTTGATTTTTGATTATCTTTGTACTATCATAATTTGAACTTTCGATTTTCCAAGAAAATCAAAAGAATTGTTATAACAGTCTTACAGGACTTTTAAAACGCAATGATTTTCCTTTCTTGACTTTTTTTCATATCGTGCGTTGTTTGGCTTAAAATTTTGAATTTCGTTTGATTTAAAAAAATTTTTAAATGCTGTGACTGAGAATTTTTTTATCGAAAAATGTCATGAGGATAAATTGTTTTTTCATTGTAATACTATAAATAACCGTGCACAGACTTTTCAAATGCCGAAAAAAGTGGTCTTAAAAATTTTCAAAATGCGCTCACTTTTTAAATTTTTATCAAATATAGCTGGTTAACGAACTCGCACTTCGTTTTAGTACAAGAAAAAGTGTGCCAAAGATGGATTTCATCCGTTCATTTTTTCGAGAGTTATCGTGTTTACGGACGGACGGACAGGCAGACAGGCGCCATCGTAAAAACTTGATTTTCGGATTCAGCAGATAGTCTAGTCAATGAAGGATTTGAGAAAAAAATTCGTAAAAGTAGCATTTTTTTATAGATACGTTGGCAATGGCTTAATAAAGATACTGTAAAAAGTCCGCAAACATACGTGTACGGCAAAGTTCCGAAATTCTGTAAAGTGTTAAACAGTAACATGTTTTTTTTTAAATCACTCGAGAACTGTTGATTTTAGGTCGAAAATGGTGATGTGAAAAAATGTTCATTATTTTATAGGGCACAAAAAAGGTTCTATCTATTGTGGACCTATTATCAATGGCTGCTCTATGAAATTGTATTAGCTGCACAATTCTTTTATTTGTGAACAAATAAAATAAAATCTCAAATATCCTGGCAAAAACGTCGGAAATATATCAGGCGATTTGTACTGGAGCAAATGCAGGTTCCTGTTAACAAAAAAAACGACTAAGTCATTTGCATGACAAACTAACAGTATAAAATGAGCTCAACTTCAGTGTACAATTTGATATGTTTAAGGGGATGCTTTTGAGATGAAATTTCTTGCAAGTGTTCCTCCATTTTCATGCAATACATTTTCCAATTTGTAGGTCAGAATAATAATAATTAGGGCCTCTTTTAAAGCTTTAAACAAATAAATTTCAAAATTTAAGCTATGATGTCGGAAGCAGCGGTGATAATGAGTCCTAATGGCAGCAATGGGAGCGGGGGCGAGAACGGTTACCTCTTTCGATGATATTGTACCCTTCGAAATTTTTTTGCTCACTTTTCCCGACAATAGACTTGGCCTTCGGGTGGCCGTGACACCACTGCAATGGTGGTTCTCAATTATTTCGCTGAATTCAACTATTTTTTGAATAAAATTAAAATCCTTTTTGATTAAAATAACAAATATCACGTTTTTCGTTAAGAAATTATCTTCTATGGTTAACAATTCCATTACATAGTTGAAAGTGAAACTACTTTGTTTAAAATTAATTTATTTGGTTGATGACTATTTAAACATTTTAGACTAAATAAACATTTTTTTTCAAAATTTAATTACTTTGTTGAAAATTAAGATTTCTAATTGACAATTGATTGTTTCAGTGTAAATTTATTTTTCGGCAAGATAAATGATGAGTTGTTAAAAAATGGAACTCTTGAATTTCCTACAAAACAAATAATTTTTTAAAGAAACAGATTACGCTTCTATCAAAGAGTAAGGTAACTTTTACACAAAAATTGGAATAGATCGAGTCAATTTTCCAAATAAAATGATTAATTACTGAAAAATTATAATTATTACATGCATTTTTAACTGAAAATATAAATTTTAAAACAAACATAAAATAGTTAATTTTTCAGTTAGTAAAATAAATTGTTAAAAAAATAAACATAATAAAGAAATTTTCAGTAATATAGTTTAATTTTCTAGCAAAGAAATTAAGTTGTAACCGAAAAGATAAATTTTCAACAATTGAGAGAACGCTTCTAACAAAAAAGACGAATTTTCACCTAAAGCTGATAGATTTTCAACTAAAAATAGAATAGTTAAATTTTCAGTAAAAAATGAATTTTTAATTAAATGAAATTATATTTTCAACGAAATAGTATATTTTTTAACAAAAAAGATCAAATTTATATTTAAAAAGATAAATTTCCGACAAAAAATTGCAACAGAACATTTTCAGTTAAAGAAATGAATTGTAAATTAGAAAAAACTTATTTTCAACCAAAAAGATGATTTTTACACAAGATACATGCATTTTCAATAAAATATTTGAATTTTTAAAGCAATTTTAAACTAAAAAATGAATGAGTCATCTACAAGATTAAATAATCTCCCAGAAAATTCGAATTTTCAATCAAATACAGGAATTTTTAACCAAATATTTAAATTTTCATCTTAAGAAGATAAATTCTGAACTACATATTTACGACTTAAATTTCCACTCAAAACAATTAATTGTCAACAAGAACTCTTAATATCTAAGAAAGTAATTGAATGTTGAGAAAAATGTTTATCAACTAAAATGATCAGTCATCAACCAAATAAATTAATTTTAAACAAAGTAGTTTCACTTCCAACTATCTAATGAAATTATTAACCAAAGAAGATAATTTTTTAACGGAACAAGTGACATTTGATATTTTATTCAAAAAGGATTTTAATTTTATTCAAAAAATAGTTGAATTCAGCGAATTACAAAAGATTTTCAACCGAATAATTTGAATCCTTAACAAACACAGATTAATTTGCAACTAAATAGTTGCGATTTTTAATGATAATAATACAAATAATTTCACTTTATCGAAAATGCCCAAACTTGTAGCAAGTCTAATAATTGTACTTTTGGATTTTGAATTGCAGACAATCGTTCCCGGAGTTATCATGCTCATCGCAAGCAATAATAAAAAACGTGTTTTGCAGGAGCGACCATATTTTCTCAGTCTACTTCAATAGAATGTTGTTAACATTACCAAAAAGAATCTTGACATAATAAATTTAACCCCTAAATGAGAATGTAAAAAGATGAAAAGTTTTTAACCTCCACGTGTGAATTAAGTTTCATCAAAATTTTCTAGTGCTTAGGGAATAAAGTACAAATCAATCCAAGTTATAGACATTTCAAAATTAATTTATATTTATTGTTAATTGTCTTATTCACTGCGTTTGAAAATAAAAAATTCATTTTTGTAATTATGGTTTTTTATAGGTCCTTAAGGATATGTTTGTAATTACTCTTATTCCAATTATCAAGCAGAATATATTTTTCATCAAATAAAAAGATGGATTAATGTGTATTACATTAATTTTATTTTTATTTTTGAAAATTTCCTCATTGAGAACCTGCATTACAGTGACGTCACGGCAACCCGAAGGCCAAGTCTATTGTCGGGAAAAGTGAGCCAAAAAATTTCGAAGGGTTCAATATCATCGAAAGAGGTAACCGTTCTCGCCCCGCCCCCATTGCTGCCATTAGGACTCATAATCACCGCTGCTTCCGACATTATAGCTTAAATTCTGAAATTTACTTGTTTAAAGCTTTAAAAGAGGCCCTAAATATTATTATTCTGACCTACAAATTGGAAAATGTATTGTATGAAAATGGAGGAACACTTGCAAG
>NC_046661.1:24345832-24349397 GCF_010883055.1 Belonocnema kinseyi
CGGCTACGCCTTTCTTTGAGCCTCGTTGTTCATATATTTCTTGCCACACAGGTTCAATTGCCCGAACAATCCTATCATTTAGGATAGCTGTGAATATCTTATTAAGCGTGTTCAGACAGCTTATTGGCCTGTAGTTCTTCAGGTCAGCTAAGTTACCTATTTGCGGCAGGAGTATTGTGCGTCCTTCCACCAACCACTCTGGAATCGGCTCTTCCGACTTCAAATATGAGGTGAAAATATGGGCCAAATGCTGATGGTTTGAAGAAAACTTCTTCCACCAGAATGCTTTGATGCAATCTGGTCCCGGTGCGGAATAGTTCTTCATCCCTCTTAATACTTTTTTCACCTCCTCGGTAGTGATGGTTGGGCATTCTTTACCAGGTGTTATGAGGGCAACACATAACTCCTTGAAGCTCTTTATATTTTCTGAGTCTTCGTCCAGTCTATGCTGAACTTCGTAGACTTCTCTCCAAAATACTTCGACCTCCTCTGGTTTGGCTGGGTGTTCGATAGTAACTGGAGGGTCTTGGAAGAGTCGAGATGGGTCAGAGAGAAACTGTTGATTTTCTGACCCACCTCTCCCTCCGCTCTAGACTTCTCTTAGCGTCAGATAGTATCGGTATTCTCTCAACAAGATGCTGCCTGATGGTCAGCAGCTTTGACTTGTTAAGTGTGTGATAACGGGTCCGGAGTTCGCGCGCGAACTTTCGAACGTTGGCGGTAAAATTTCTGCTATTTCAGCCAGATATTTAGGCTTGAGAGAAACCTTGGTGTTAATGTTTCTCCGGGTCGTAAAGCAACGCTCTTCATCTATTGGATGCCTGCCCGCGGTTGGTCTTAGTTTCGCCTCTCTTTCTTTGTTGCCGGCGTGTTCTAGCTGTGGTAGAGTAGGCGTTCCGCTTACATAGCCCCTTTTACGGAGTAGGTCAGCATGGTTTCGCAGACGTTGCTGCGAAAAGTGCGATAGTTCCGGGTGTTTCTCGCACCACAGAGCATGCAGCCGTGCCATGTAACCCCGTTCACGGGCCACACTCGCATCGTAGCAGTCTAGCAAGTCGTGATTCAGTTGATCCGTCCACCCAAAGGTCACGAGATCCCGCCGATTCATCGCATTGAATCCATTTTCACTGGCTTCCCCAGCTCTAGATTGGTCGGCATTGTTGGCTGACCCATTGTCGGTAGCCCTACGCGTTCTGTTGTTTCGAACCGCACTAACTACAACTATGTTTGGTGTTGTCATTGTTGTTCCCACGAGAAGCTAGGGAAAGGGGTTCGTCCATCCTGGTAGAGCCCCGCATGCAAGGATAAGGCTGCGTACTCTGAGAGGTCGCCCGGTATCCCAGAGTCACCGCTCTAGACACCTCACCTAGGTGCCATTCAGCTTTCGGCACGGTTTTTACACCTCCGCTTGAGGGTTAATTCCTTCGGGACCACCCCTGGACAATTGAATCAAATTTTAAGCTCTCTTTTTCTAATTATTTATTATTATTTATTATTATGCAACGAAATGTTCACAGGAATATCAATAAAATAATTTTTATATAAATAATTTAAATCGATTACAATTTTTCTTCGCGTAATATTTAATTTTTTCCGCTGTAGCCTGCTTTACAACTTTTTGCAGTGACAGGACATGTAATTTTTCATGAACATTAAAAATTTTTAATGACAGAACTTAACAAATTTCATCGTGAATTTTGACAATTTTTCAATAATTTTTTTTTGTCTTTCGTGTAAGATTTATTTATTAGGTGCTAAAACTGAGACTTGGCGAAACAAAGTGCTGATTCTGGGTCAAGCATCGGTAGAGAATCGGCAAACATAAATAGCCAATATAGGCTGCCAGCTTTGGCTCAACACTGGGCCGATTAAAATGCCAATGTTGGCCCAATAACTTTAGACGACCTTTGGCTGCCAAAATTGGACCAAGATTGGGCCGTATATTCAGCTCCGGCAATTCACACTTGGGACGCTCACTTTTTGAATTTCCACCCAAAATGGCTGACTAACGAACTTGACCTTTATTTTAGGACACTTGAAGAGTGTACCAAAGGCCAATTCAATCTGTCTAAACAACTAAAAATCTAACAAACTAAAAATCTACACACACGCAAAACACACACATCAGGCCAGACACATTCGTAAAAACCTGTTTTTCGGATTCAAATTTTACACAAATCTAATACCTTCTCTTGATGATAATGTAAAAAAAGATTTAACGAAACCTGTTTGCACATGTCTGTCGAAAATCGAGCGCACAGCACGAGTGCCATGATGAGAAGGTGTACCTCAAAGTCTATAGAGCTTTGAGAAACTTAATATTTGACTAAACTTAATTAAGTAGGCAATTCAGAATACGAAGACGCGTATAAATACTGCCAACTAAAGGAGATCGTTTTATTCAAGTTTTATTCAAGCATTTCCAAATGCGAGAGAAGCGGGATGTATAATTATGTCCAAGCGCGAAGCGCGAGATTCAAGAGACGCGCTCAAACTTGCGAGCCACGCGCGATTAGAATATGCCCCCGAAGCGGACAGCCTTTTTTTTAAATTTGTAAAATTCATTGTCAAAAAACAAATTCACTGACATTTTTCGGATTCCCTGTACAGCAGCCATCCTGAGCTGGTTGTAACTAACTTTCAAATTCAGCGTTTTGATACGTTACTTTCTAAAAATAATTTTGAATTTCCAGAAGTTCTGAGTTTTAAATTTCAAACTTTCGAAATTGAAGCTTAACATTTTTTTGTTCAAACACAGAATACTTCACGCGTATCAAATGGAAGCGTTCAATATCATTGAATAGAAAATTTTCAAAAGAAATTACATATGAATGCACGTTCTCGTTTTTCAGATTCTAAATGGAAGAAGAAATCGATACATTTTTAAATTTTGAAAATTAAATAACTTTTAAGCAATTCTATATTAGAAACATTAAAACTTGAACACCTTTTAATTTATCGTTTGGAATCAAAACTTTTTAAATTAGAGATTACATGTTTTAAATTTAAAGGAATTGGTGATCAATCATTTTTCAGTTATTTATAAATAAAAAATAAAACAACTAACTTGAAGTTTCTCCCATAGTCATTATACAACATTTCAGTGACACAAGTCGCTGTTCAACTAAGAAAATGAAATATAACTTGGCTTATCAAATTTTTTGGCCCGGCACTGGTCGTTTCTCACACTTGATAAGAATTTTCTTTGTTAGTCTATAAGGACCCTTTGGACCGATATCCTCAGCGTGCGATAAGCGTTATATAGGGAATTGCGTACGTGCATTATATTTTTAGGTTATGCTATAGAATTATATTTGTGTGTGTACAATAAGTTAAGAACAGCCTCATGCATCGCCCCAACTTTTCTGTTCTCTTACGATCAGGAGGAGAAATGGTTTACATTATTAATTATAACAATACATAGTTTTTTTAACTAGGACAAATAATAAAATCAATAATACCAGCAAAATACAGTCTGTCAAGTTAAAGCGTGGGTGGCTTTACTCGCAGTCGGTAAGGTGTATCGACATGATTTTGGTGTCAAAATATTAAGAAGAGCTCCCTC
>NC_046661.1:24349497-24368606 GCF_010883055.1 Belonocnema kinseyi
GACCTTTTGGGTGGGAACAAAGGAACACAGCTTCGAAGCGCGAAGCGTATACGGAACTCATTTTTTGTAACGTGGTAACAAGATGAGAATTGAAAGCAAACTTACAGAACTTGCAGAAATTACAGATCTCGAGACAGAACTCGACTGTGTTTTTGATTTGAGAGGCGTTCTGTGAAATATCCAGTCTTCCACTTTGTTTTCAACGGACTTCAGTTTGGTAAATTCTAAAGACTCCTGTTGCTAAAACTACTGTCCCGTTTAAGAATTCTTCCTGTATTATATTTGAGGGGTTCATAGCAAAAGCGGACTAGAAAAGAAGTTCGAGCAAAGTGGGTTTACTTTTTCTCAGCGGAAAAACGGATAAGGTCACGCACTATGAGCAAAAATGAGTTAAAGATTCAAAAAGCTTGGTTTTTCCGAAAATGTACTTTTTGTTGTTTTTGTTTTTTGTAAATGACAATGGGGTGTATTTTCTCGCTTTAAAGTCGCGCGAGCTATACAGGAACACGGTAGTATAGTGTTGGCGACGGGCAGCAGCGGAAAGCGGGGGACTCACCGCTGTCAATTTGGCCATATCGAAACTACGTCTAAACGCATGAATTGTTGGTCGACATATTTTAACCACATCATCTAAAGGTAATTATGCTAAAACGGTTAACTTGCATTTTCCCGAAAAAGTTCTTGATGTTGTTGTTTTTTGTAATTGAAAGTGGAGAGTATTTTTTCCTGCTTGAAAGTCGAAACTGGCGGGGTGTGTACAGTACACAGGGATACACCATTGGCGAGGTGAAAGAGCGGCAACCTAAAACAGGTTTCTACGATCCACTAAATAAGTATAATATAATTTTTTTGGTTTCTTTATACAATTTTCGCTATGAAATTACTGTATTCGTACGTGCGTTCATTATCATTAATGTAATAAATAACAAACACAAATTGTTATTCATAAATTAGAAAACAACATTTAGATCTACTTTATTTGCCTCATTTAAATACACTTAACTGTTATTTTTAGGAGAAGATAAAAATAAAATAATGTTTACTAAATATTTTCAACACATCCTTACCCCCCTCCCTGCACTGCCCTAGTCCATCGACATATAGAAATGGACCGGTAACGCTTTGGGGAGAACTGAAATGGACTCTAGAGGGAGAAAAAACATACGAGACGTAGAGCTGCCTTTTTCTATTTCAGGACTCTGTCAAGTGATTTGGTGGCCCCGGGGTATTGCCTAAGTATTCCGTACGGTTAATTAAAAAAAATATATATAAACAATACATTAGAAATTCGTAGTTATAATAAATTGAATTTTAAAGAACATTCATGTAAGATAACCTGTTTCAGATAGATTATTTTAAAAACTTGGTAACCTTGAATTCTTCTTGAAATTTTGTTTTTGTTGTAACATTTTTTATTTTACTATATCCAATAACTTTTCTTACGTATGAAAACATATCCCCGTATAAACGTCTTGACAACGCCCACAAACTGCACATGCTGCCACCATTTTTTATATTTATTTACAATAAATTATAATTAAATAAATTATAAATAAATCAATTCTGAAAAGTGCGATAAACGTCACATTATTGAGGCACTCGCGACACAAAGCACGGTCCTGTGCTGCGCCAAACTTCACCCAACGAAAATATTCTCGACCAATCAGCCTTATCTAGAAAGAGATAGGTCTACGTCTCATGTTATTTCTCTCTCTGGAGCCCATTTCCGTTCTCCCCACAGCATTACCGGTCCATTTCTATATGTCGATGCCCTAATCTGAACCAAAAATAAAAGATAAACGTTTTTATGTACTCTTCACAATTTTTAGGAATTTCTGTCATTATTTTCATACAGATAATCTCCACTGGATAATTTGAATATTTCACATGACTTTTGAAACAATGTTTAATTTTTTAATTAAATGTAAATTATTTAAATAATTATTAATTCTCAAGATTTTTTTTAAATAATTGTGTTTTCTTATTGAAATGTAATAGTTGATAAATGCTTGGAGCATTACATTTTGTTTAAAATATCATATCATTATTTAAACAATTACTTATTGTCTATTCACAAAATTTCTGAATATTGAGCCAGAGATGTCAAATGTTTCTCAAATTCTATTTGCTCCAGCAGTTTTTTTCGATAACTTAGGGGCATGTGATACATTTTAAAATCATAAATTACCGACCGTCCCATGTTATTTTTTCGCCAATTTAAAAACGGGGAAATTGAAATATCGTGCTAATTTTGTTTTTAAATGATAGGTGATATTATGGAGAAGGTCTTTCTCCCTAGCGGAAAAAGCATGTGTGGAAATGAATGGCAGCGCCAAGTTACAGAAGCTTAGTGGCAAGTCTCTACACCGACAAAAATATGTAACTATATTAGTTCAATAATACCTTGAACTAATACGCTTTGCATAAATTAGAACTCAGTAGGTAAAAAAGTCGTACTGGATCTCATCATTCAATTTGTAATTTTATCGGTTTCAGTATAGAACCGACGCTATAGCAATACCGAATTAGATCGATTAAGTAAGTATTGAAATGGAGCAGTTGTTTATGTAGAACTCGCAACGTTCATAAGTTGAATGTTAACTGTTCTAAAGCATCGAAACAGATACTGTTCCACTATTGTATCGGGTACGTAACGAAATTTGAATCACAGTGCGTCGATATAGATATACTCGCTATGCTTCGCTCCGTTCGACTCTTTTGGATCGAATGACGACGAACAGCGTGGAACCAACGAATCTGTGACTAAGGAGCTTCGAATGGGCATTGCGCTGAGTTGAGGCGCCGGACAATATGCATTGGGAAAAATTAAAGAATAATTATTAAAATATCAAATCTTGCGTGCTCACAAATTTAAGCGTTATAGATTCTTTGGATCCTCGCTGTTCGTCGTCATTCGAACCAGCAAAGTCGAACGGAGCGAAGCATAGCGAGTATATCTATATCGACGCACTGTGATTCAAATTTCGCTATGTACCCGATACAAACGTTGAACAGTATCTGTTTCGATGCTTTAGAAAAGTTGATATTTAATTTATGAATTATGCTAGTTTTAGATGAAGAACTGCTCCATTTCAATACTTACTTAATCTATGTAATTCGGTATTGCTATAGCGTCGGTTCTATACTAGAATTCTATACCTAAAATTTTTTTTGGACTTTTCAAGAATTATAATTCTTTTAGAGATTTGCCCCATGTATTTTCAATCGTTCAGATCGAAATTTGAATTTTATATTTTTCCACCATATTTTGCTAAAATTAAACTAAATTGTAAAGTCCAATAAAAAATTGTTAAAATAAAATTATTTAGGACTTTTCAAAAATTATACTTCCTTCTTTGAGATTTTTTCATGTATATTGAGTCATTTTGATCAAAATTTAAATTTTCTATTTTCCACGGTATTTTTGTGAAATCAAACTAAATATTCAAGTCCTAAACAAAAATGGTAAAAATGAAATCATTTACGACCCTGAATTTAGCTATACATATAGATTAAAAAATTGGAGAATTTATTAAAACAAAAATAATTGTCCAATTTAAAAAATAAAAACATATCAGATTTCGGCTCAGCCATACCTCTAGGTGATTTTCGAATTATGCAAAAATAATTATTTTTAAACAATTTTATTGTTATGAGCAAATGGGAACGAAATATAAACAAACGTATTAGCTGAAAAATATTTTCAAGCACATTACTAAATAAAAATAATACTATTTTGAGCTTTAACGAAACAAAAATAGTCAACACTTCATCCATCAAACATTGTTTATATCCCCTCCACTCTCACTGAATACCGAAAAAGCCTTTTCAAATTAATTTCTGTATTCAGATATATAGCCAGAACGAACCAATTGTCCCAGAAAAAAACTGAAGGTATCGTTGAAGGACTCTCATCCATATCTCTAGATGATTTTTGAATCATTCAAAAAAGGTATTATTTAAACAATCATATTGTTTCCAATATTTATTATTTTTTCAAACAATCAGTGAAAAACAATTCCAACTGCCTAATAACTAGATATGTAATCTGGAATATTTTAGAACGGAAATAAATTTTTTAAAATGTAAAAATTCCAATTTAAACATTGTTTTTATCCCCTCCACTCTCGAAAAATCCCTTGAACATGAATTTAAAAATTGGGAACTATAGCTAGAACGAACTGATTGTCCCAGAAAAAAACTAAAGATATCGTTGAAGGCCTCTCATCCATATCTCTAGGTGATTTTTGAATCACTGAAAAAAATTATTATTTAAACAATTATATTGTTTATTAGATTTAAAAAATTTAAACAATCAATGAACAACAATTCCAACTGACTGACAACTAGATATCTAATCTGGAATATTTTAGTATGGAAATAAATTTTTCAAAATGCTGAAATTCCAATTTAAACATTGTTTTTGCGCCCTCCAATTTTGCTCGAAAAATCCCTTGAACATGAATTTTAAAATCGGGAAATATAGCTAGAACCAACTAATTGTCCCAGAAAAAAACTGAAGGTGTCGTTGAAGGCCTCTCATCAATATTGGAAGTTTTACATTTCGAAAACTTTATTTCCATTTTAAAATATTCAAGATTAGATATCTAGTTGTCAGTCAGTGTGCATTGTTTTTCACTGATAGTTTAAACAAATCATCAGTATTACAAACAATATAATTGTTTAAATAATACCTTTTTCTTAATGATGCAAAAATCACCTAGAAATATGGATGCGAGGCCTTCAAAGATACGTTCAGTTTTTTTCTGGGGCATTCATTTCGTTCTAGCTATAGTTCCCAATTTTAAAATTCATGTTCAAGGGATTTTTCGAGCAAGAGTGGAGGGGGTAAATACAACGTTTAAATTGGAATTCTTGCATTTTGAAAAATTTATTTCCATTCTAAAATATTCCAGATTAGATATCTAGTTGTCATGCAGTTGAAATTGTTGTTCACTGATTGTTCAAACAAATTATAAATATGATAAACAATATCATTGTTTAAATAATAATTTTTTGTCAATGATTCAAAAATCATCTAGAGATATGGATGTGAGGCCTTCAACCGTACCTTCAGTTTTTGTCTGGGACATTCAGTTCGTTCTAGCTATAGTTCCCAATTTTAAAATTTATGTTTAAGGGATATTTCGAGTCTGAGTGGAGGGGGTAAAACAATGTTTAAATTGGAATTTTTACATTTTGAAAAATTTATTTCCATTCTGAAATATTTCAGATTAGATATCTAGTTGTCATGCAGTTGAAATTGTTGTTCACTGGTTGCTTAAACAAATTATAAATATTATAAACAATGTCATTGTTTACATGATAATTTTTTGTCAATGATTTAAAAATCACCTACAGATATGGATGCGAGGCCTACAACGATACCTGCAGTTTTTTTCTGGGACATTCAGTTCGTTCTAGCTATAGTTCCCAATTTTAAAATTCATGTTCAAGGGATTTTTCGAGCAAGAGTGGAGGGGGTAAATAAAACGTTTAAATTGGAATTTTTACATTTTTAAACATTTATTTCCATTCTAAAATATTTCAGATTAGATATCTAGTTATCAGTCAGTTTGAATTGTTCTTCACTGATTGACATATAAACAATGTAATTATTTAAATAATACCTTTTTTTGAATACTTCAAAAATCGCCTAGAGATATGGATGAGAGGCCTTCAACGATACCTTCAGTTTTTTTCTGTGACAATTTGTTCGTTCTGACTATATGTCTGAATACAGAAATTGATTTGAAAAAGGCTTTTCGACATTCAGTGAGAGTGAAGGGGATATAAACAATGTTTGATGGATAAAGTGTTGACTATGCTTGTTTCGTTAAAGATCAAAATAGTATTATTTTTCTTTAGTTTGCGTTTTCAGGTTTTATGCCTTAGGTGTCTTAAATATAGCATGCAATCATTTAAATCCCTTCAAATTATTTAAATCTATTGAAAATTTCTTCGAATCTTTAAAAAGACCTATACTTATTTTAAAAGAATTCAAGATAATTCAGAAATAGGTATAGACTTAAATTAAAATATTTATTAAAAGAAAAGTGTGTGATGTGATCTTTTTATTTTAAAAAGTGACTAAAGAAGTGATTTGAGAAAAGAAGTTACCAGCAGTGACTGCAGGCAGCCATGATTATTTTTACAGTTTGTTTTTACAGAAATTTCCGTTTTTTTTGCGTTTTTTAAATTCCTGCCTCTAGTAAGCTTTCATCTTTTCATACATTTTTTAAATATAGGGTGCAATAGGGTTACGCGGCCCGGACTGTGATCTATTTCTGAGGGGACCCAAACATTTATTTCAGTCCTGCGCCCCAAGTCTCCGAGTGTACTTTCCAACACTGCTAAGAAACGAAATGATACAGCCAACTTTGTCTTCAACGGGGGCATCAGTATTCAGTTCAGCGACGATTGATCTCACTTTTTCTCTGATTACTCGTCTCTTTTGGCAACATTAACACACGGATATTTGAAGAATTGAAAGCTTTTTTGATATTTGTATCGCGGGCTGACTGATTAAATGATTAAATATGATTTAGCTGACTGATTATATTTATTATTTTAATAATTTTGCTCCATTTCGAAAAGTGATTTTTACTTTACCTACAGTTTAAGGGCATATGAGTGAAAATGATTATCATTTTTGTTTTAGGAGGGAGTTTCATCAAAGAAATATAATTTCATTTGGAACAGGGATTTTTTTGGAGAATTAAAACTGTGATTTAGAAGAAAGGAGTTTCAAAAATCTCTTTTCCAAGTCAACATTTGTCACAATTTAAAATTTCCTTCTTCAGAATTTAGAAAAAAGTGCTTCACGTAGATTTAAAGTAGAGGTTATATTTCGAAGAGGAAATATTTCTCAATCTTGATATATATTTATTCACATTTTTCGTTTACCTTTTTTTCCTTAAAATTTTATCTACTTGCAGTTAAAAGCTAAACACTTTTGTAAAAAATGAGTTTTTTTGTTCAAATATTCACCATTTAAATCGAAAATTCATCAATTTTTAAAAATATAACTACTTTGTTGAAAATCAATTTATCTATTCCATTAGAAAATTTAACTATTTTTCTGAAAATCAGATTTTTTTGGTTAAGAATGAGATTTGTTATGGAAAATTCAACTATTCTATTTTTGGTTACAATTTTAGTTTTATTTATTTTATTGACTGTAAGTATAGAAATTGAAAGCATTTCACATGAAATTCAATAGGATGCATGTTTCTTTCTACGTGAACAGTAGTTAGTTTTAGTAAATTTCAGTAAAGATATGTAATTGTTACGATTGAGAAAAGGATTCCCAACAAGAAATTTTGATGTTCCAACACATAATTATAATTCTTATCCAAAATTGCCTGTTATTGAAAGATCAACTGTTTTATTGAAATGTCTGATATTTTGGTCGAAAATTTAATTGTTTGTTGAATATGTTTTTTTTGTCTATAAATAGTCAACATTTTTTGGTAGCAAATCATCTCTTATGGCTAAAAATTAACTTATTTGTTGAAAATTGAATTGTCTGCTAAAAACTTCCTCTGCTTTGGTGAACTCTGTCAGTGTGTTTAACTGAAGGTCAAGTTCGTTAGCCAACTATTTCGGATAAAAATTTAAAAATTTGGATCTTCTTCTATACTTTTAAAACTATTTATTTTAGAAATTCTGTGTACATCTATTCGTGGTACTAAAAAAATTGTAACCTAAATAACGTTCAATATGAAAAAAAGTCAAGAAAATAAAAATCTTGCTCACCGAGGGAGTCATCGTGGCTCAGACGGTGGGGGAATCGGGCATTTACAAAGAATTAAGGGAAGTCGTTATCTATCAGAATTATTGCAGATATACTGCAGGAACATGAATTTTAGGTTTAAGATTGATGTCAATTGTTATAAACAATTAATATAAACAATTACTTTCATATGGTGCTCAACGACAACAAAAAACTTGATCTTTATTAAAAATACCTAAATATCTAGTAGACGTAGTATTAAGAATGCAAAGAAACTATCAGTTAACAATCACCATTATTATAAATATTCTAATAAAAAAATTAGGTTATTTGATTTTTTTCGAAAATGTATCTTTCATCAAGCAACTTTCAAATTAATTTTAAATTATAATAAATAGCTTAACAAAATTTGAATGATATATAATTTTATTTTTAATAACAGTATTATAAACAAATTCAAAAATTTAATGTTTTCCATCAGAAAAAATTATTTCTTCTGCTAAATCATGCTGCTGTTTTCTAAGCGGTTATAAATTATCAAGAAAGTGTGGCAAAAACTCACTATTGTTATTGTTATGAACAATATTTTAAATAATCAATCATCTGTAGCAACTTTGCGTATGAATAAGCGGTTTTTTTCGTAATGATTATTTTAATTCATCTCGATAGTAGTGCTTAATTAAGTAACTTTCGCAGAAATTCTCAATTAAAATTATTATCAAATAATAATGGAGAATTGTGACTGAAAAACAAAATATAAAAGAAAAAGTATTTCGCTATACTATGCTATACTATGCTATACTATGCTATAATATTGCTATTGTTAATAACAATAACAATAGCGAGGTATTTCCACACTTTCTTGATGATTTATAACCACTTAGAAAACTGCAACATGATTTAGCAGAAAAAACAATCTCTTCCGATGGAAAACGCTAAAAAAATTAATTGGTTCATAATATTGTTATTACCAATAAAAATATTTAAGATTTATATTTTTTTGCAGCTATTGATTATAATTTGGAATTAATTTGAAAGTTGGTTGCTGATAAAAACATTTTTGAAAAAAATAAAATAACACAATTTGTTTATTAGAATATTTATAATAGTGGTAATTATTAACTAATGTTCAGTTTTCATTCTTAATACTACTTCTCCAAGATATTCAGGTATTTTTAATCAAGATATAGTTTTTCGTTGTGCTTGAGCACGTATGAAAGTAATTGTTTACATTAATCTTTATAACAATTAACCTAAATCCTACGCCTAATATTCATGTTCCTGAAATATATCTGCAATAATTGTGATAGATAGCGACTTCTCTTAAGTGTTTCCTTCGACTAAAATTAATAATATTCGTAAAATGTCCAATTTTGAAGTTCTATTTGTTAAAACAATAAATTTTACCAAATGAAATTAAATGATTGGGCTTGATGAAGTTTTGAACGGTGTCGTGATTATCTTATGTTACATAGTGCAGATCCTAATGAGCCTAGCTAATGACCCTGGTTACAATAAATTTTTATTTAACAAAATCTTTCGCCTATATTTTGAAATGTATAAAAAACTGCACAAGCTGCAAGAAAATATTTAATGACAAAATTGTTGTTTTTTACATTCTCGTTAGAGAAGGTATTCTAATTGTGTAACTTCCTCCCCCCCCCCCTTTTTACCACCATTTTCTACGATTTTAACCACGAAAAAAAACATTACCATAAAAAAATTCTTTCGTGGAAAAACGACGCAGGGTACGAAAAAAGATAAATCGACAACGATTCTGCATTAAAAAAGATCTACAGTTAGCAATGACCTTTTTATAGGACCTGCAGTATTTGTTTCAAACGTAAAAAATAAAATAAAAAAAGAATAATTAAATTTTTGGACAAACAAATCAAGCTATGAAAAAAATGAATAGAAAAATTTTCTTACCCAAAAAGAGCTAGAAATTTGGTCAGAAATAATTTTTTCATAGGACGCGTAGTTTTTCTTTTAGTCTTAAAAATAACATTAAAAATATAAAAAAGTAAATTTGGGAAAAACCACACATGAGACGAGAAAAAATTAAATGATAGAAATTATTTAACAAAAAAAGATCTACAAATTTTGTATAAACGTTAATTATAAAAAAACATTTAAAAAAATAAAAAAATCTTTTTTCTTTAAACAACGCAGGATATGTACGCATATTAAATATAAGTATTTTTTATTCTAATCGTTGAAAATAGCAGTGAAAATAAACACATTTATGAAAAAACGTCCCTATTTGCAATAAAATATATAATTAAAATTTTTTTCATTTTCATGGGATGCGCACTTTTTTTAATTAAAGAAAAAGACAATAAGAAAACGTCTTTTTCATAACAGTACATTTTATGAATGATCACAATATAAATTTATTGAAGGGATGCATTTTTCTGAACAGTTGTGAATAAAAATCAATGAAAAATAAAGAACAAATATGAAAGTAATCACAAAAAATTAAATTTGTACTTTATTTTACAATATCTAAATAAGCAGTTACGAACCGAGCTGTGAAAAGAAATATAAAATACATTTTATTTTAAGAAAAGTTTGCATTCCGGACAAATTTGAGTGCGAAGCACGAGATACCTGATCAAAATGTGTTCGATAAAGCCGAAGGAGCTTTTAAAAAATAGAGTTCACACTAACCAATTTACAGTTGTTTATGCTTTGACCTCTAATTTAAGAAGTTCTGTGCAAAAATGAGGGGAAAGTAAAAAGATCGAGCGTTCACCCGAGGCAAATACATGATTGAGTACTCAGCGCGAGAGCCAAAAGTCGCATGCCCTAGACGCGCTTGAACTTGCGAGTCGCGGGTGCTGCGTGCGATGAGACTGCCTGAGTGGCGGGTGGATTTTTTTAAATTGATAAGAATTCTTCTGAATCTAACCAGAATTTTTTTTAAGAGATAGGGATTTTGTCTGGAATTTCTTACCATTTGAGCACAAAATAATCACACTTTTGAAAGCCAGAAACAGTTCAAAAACTGAATAGGACTTCAAAGTCCCTTGCGTCTACACGGAAAATAGGAAAAACAAGTGTGTGAACGGAGGATTAATATTATTAGTATCGACGCAGACGCTTAGGTATTAATTTTCATGTTATACACATATAAATTAATTTTGGTCAAAATAAAAAAGGCCGATCGTGAGGAAGCTAAAAAGGTACGCCAGGACAGAAAAATGTGGCAATAAATAGTTTATAAGAAATGCATGCGGAAGAGTGAGACTTGAGTGAATTACGCTGAAACAAAAGACCTTTGTTAATAATGGGACCGAGTGGAGAGCTTAATATATCAAACTCTTCGCCTTGGGTGATTGCTAGATAGATAATTCGGCGATTTGGATCGCAGCAGTTCCGTTGCAAAACTCAAAATGGCGAAAATTTTAGTTTAAATTCCCCAACTTTTTTTATAATCCTCTATTGTAGGGTGCTATCCCCTACACACCTAGTTATCGGCATTTTACTTTGGATTTAAATTCAACTTCCCGGAAAACTCCAGGTAGCTACTTTTAGTTAAATTGTTGTTGTTTTTACAATTTCGATTCGTTATTTTGAATTTTGAAATTTTGTCTGTGGATTTAAAATAAGCGTCTTGAAAAACAGCCAAAAAACAATTTGTGGTTAATTTGTTTGTTTTCAAATTGTTTATCCGCAATATTGGGTGCGCCGTTTTGTATCTTGAAATTTAATGTTTGGAATCAGTAATAAAAAAAAACTCGCAGTTGTAATGCACAAATTTATAGAAATTCACTTATCAAACATTAAATCTAAGATCTAAGTGTCCGCGATGATAAATAAACGAAATTTTTTGCTGACAATACCAACTTCAACATACATTTATAAGGTAAGCCATTTCTTTTACATTCTCTCTATAGTTTTTCTGTATTTGATAAAGATTCTTTTTGAATTAAAATAGGAAGTATCCCTCCAGGTGATTCTTATCTGAAGCTGTTCGATTTTGAGACACAGTTTCATACAACCGTCATATTTTGATGTTATTCCTAAATTATAGTTTATTGGAAATAATATTGTAAAAAGTAAGGAATAAAAGTATCTTCAAGAATAGGGGTTATTCAAAGTAATAAACGATTGATTAAAGAATAGATATAACTCTGGTGTTTTTCCTAACTGTCTATTGAAACTCTGATTGCTCGTCTAAAATACGAGTGTCTCATATTATCCCACGTGTAAAATTGCTGGGTGCGTCATATTACCCAATGCTTCATATTGCACCGAAATATACACATCAAAATGTATTCAAAGAATTAAAATGAATTTATAATTTTAGGTTAATTTCTATCGAAAGTAATACCTGATTTTTTTTGTTTAAAGAATTAGAAGAATTCAAAAGGCTCAACATAATGTAAAGCATTCAAAGAATCAAAAAGTTTTAAAAGAATTTAAATGAATTTTTCATAATTTTGAGTTGTTAACTTTAAGTTTAAGTTATACATCAAACTCTTGGTTTAAGCCTCCCCTCGTTTTCGGTCTTCCTAGAACTGCTGGCCCACGCAGTTTCTGAGAGGAGCAGGTTGAGGGCAGTTGCGACTGTCAACTCAGGAGGGCCACAGTGCACGAGTATCCAGTCGTGTATATTGCGTAGAATTATATATTTCAATTGCAAATGGTTCAGGCGACCCCGATTTAGTTACAAGGTAAGTGCGTGACAACCCCTGAAACTGGACTGAAAGTGTTAGTTTGCTGTACGATACTTAATTTTTAAATTCGAACAATTTACTGCAAAGAAACTACACATGATAGATGTAGACGTTTTTTGCTATTTATTGATACATTGTTCGACTCCACAAAATGCAATTTAATAAAATTGTTTCCACACCCGACACCTTGAAGCATCCTTGATCGCACAACTGCAAATATATCACTGTCGACTTTGTGGTAAGGCTTTGGTTATTTAAATTACATAACAAAAAAGTGAAATATGTCTTTCTTTCAGTGGCGAGATATTGACTAAGTCCAGCACATGTCTTGCCTTAATTGGCCGGATATTGACTAAATCCTACTCACGGCTTGCCTTAATTGGCCGGATATTTACTAAGTCCTACTCACGTCTTTCCTTAATTGGCCGGATAATGACTAAGTTCTGCTCATGTCTTGCCTTCACTGCCATTAGGTCACATTCTTCGCGGAAGGCCACAAATGTATTCAAAGATCTCAAATGAAATCTGCCTAATTTTAACTTGTTAATATTATTTTTAAGCAATACTTAATTCTTGAATTCAAAGTTTAAAAAAAATTCGAATCATGCATTTGTCAACGGATTGCGAAGAATTCTAAAAAATACACAAAATTAAAATGAATTCAAATGATTTTGAATAATTAAAATAACTAAAAATAATTCAAATAATTTAAAAAAATCCAAAGAATCCAAAAGTATTCAATGCATCATAAAAAAACATGCTCTACACTTTAACTCATGGAAAGCTAGAGGGTGAATGAGGGCGGTCCCCTTTCCTTTGTGAGTAAGAATAATTATCATAGTTTTTGTACATAAATGAAATTAATTTGAAACATCTAAATAATAAATTTACTGTTAAATACTGCATTTTTGTGAAGCAATAAGTGATTCTTTATTTGAATGCTGATGAATTTTTAAACGGATTCAAAAGTTTTAAGAGAATTCAAAAGTATTCAAAAGAATTCTAAGAATCCGAATGGTTTTAAAGAATTCAAACGAAATCATCGTAATTTTAAGTTGTTAATATTAATGTTAAATAATACTTGATTTTTGAATACAAAGGTTTCAAAAAATTCAAAGCACCAAAACAGTGCTACAGATTGCAAATCATTCGAAAGAATACACAAAATTCAGAAGACTTAAATGATTTACAAGAATTTAAAGAATTCGAAAGAATTTAAAGAATACGAAAGGTTTTAATTAATTAAAAATAAATCTTCGGAATTTTAAGTTGTTAATATAAATGTTGAGCAATTTTTGATTATTGAATTCAAAGGTTTCAAAAAATTCAAAGCACCAAAACAGTGCCACAGATTGCAAATAATTCTAAACAATACACCGATTTTAGACGAGTTTAAATAATCTACAAGAGTTTTAAGAATTCAAAGAAATCGAAAGAATTCGAAGAATCATAAAAAGAAAAGATGTTCTACACTTTTTAACAGTTGTTAATGTTAAGGTTAAGCAATGCTTAATTTTTTAATTCAAAGAATTCTAAATAATTCAAAGGATTCTAAAGAAGTCAAAGAATTCAAAGAAATAAAAAGAGTTCAAAGAATTTAAAGAATTTAAAATGTTTCAAAGAATAAAAAAAAGATGTTTTACACTTTACTTTATACTTTAATTTTTTGATGAGTAAAAAGTGATCCTTTATTTGCAAATTAAACACTTTTAAACGTATCCAAACGAATTTAGAGAATTAAAAAATATTCAAAATATTTCAAAAAATTCAAAAGCATTCACAAAATCCAAATGCATTAAAAAAATTTAAACGAACTCATCCTAATTTTAAGTTTTTAATAATAATGATAAGCATATCCTTAATTTTCGAATTTAAAGAAGTAAAAAAATTCACATATGAAAACAATTCAACAGATTGTAACGAATTCAGTAGAAAACAAATAAAAAACCATCAAAATGAAACGAAATCACAGGACTCAAAAGAATTAAAAAGAATTTGAAAAATTCAAAGAATTAAAAAGTGTGCAATGAATTGAAATAACTTTTTCGGATTGGGTCTTTGCTTGTAATTTGCAGTAATAATATTTGTATTTAAAGAACAAAAAAATCAAAGTCATCTTAATTTTAATTTGTTATCATTAATGTTAAGTAATATTCGAGTTTCTAATTTAAACAAATCAAAACAGTTAAAGCGTGAATACAAGTCAACAGATTGCAAAAACCTCAAAAGTATTCAGAGAATTGAAGAGATTCGAAAAGTATTCTAAGAATTCAAAAGATTTTAAGGAATTCAATTATTTCCAAAGATTTAACATAATTAAAAAAATAAAAATAATTTAAAACAATTTAAAATAATTAAAAGAATTCAAAAAAATACATTTGATTTTAATATAGTACTATCAATTTGAATGAATAATTCATTTTTTAATTCAAAGCATGAAAAACATGCACCAGAGTGCAAAGAACTGAAAAAAATTACACGGATTTCAAGCGAATTCAAAGAATTAAAATAATGAAGAATAAATTAAAGAATTTAAAAGCATAAATTGAATTCAAATAGATTTTTAATTGCAGTTAGTTGCTTTTAATTTTACATGGTAATTAATATTTGAATTTGAAAAATTCAAGGAAATTGAAAGGATTGAACAGAATGCAAACAATTTAAAAAAAATCGAAACAATCTAAATTTACAAAAGGGATCAAAGAATTAATAAGGTTCAAAGAATTTAAAAGATTTTAAAGAATTCAAAAGCTGAATGTAATTCAAACGAATTCAAAAGCATTCAAAAGATTATAAAAGAATTGAAATGAATATTTAATTTTATTTCTATGCGTCTCATTTTAAGTAATACTTCTTTTTTAAATTAGAAAAATAAATGCAAAGAATGCGAAGAATTCAACAGAATGCAAACAATTGAAAAGAATTCAAACAAATTTAACAATTAAAAAGTATTGAAACAATTTAAGAGCAATTTAATTTATAAATATTTGCGTTCTCCTAAGTTAAGGTCAAAATTATTATATTTGTTTTCGTGTTCCAACATTAAAGCATAAAGTTCAGTTTTTACAAGAAAATTCGAATCACCAGCCAAATCACTGCTACTTTTTACTTTCCTTGCTTTTTAATATCATAACTAACCATTTTTTAAAAATAAAATATGAAATAACTAGGAAGTAAAAAATTGTAAAAAATGGTTGACGTGTGACATATGGACGTTTTCTAAACAATTGGAAACAATTCAAAAAGTTCAAAAAACTGAAACTAATTCTTCATATTGTTAATTTCAGTCATAAGCAATGCCTTATCTTTGAAATATAATATCTAAAATAATTGAAAATTATCTAAAGAATTCAAGAGTTCAAAGAATTTATTTATTTTTTTAATTTTATTTATTTTTTATTTATTTATTTAGAAGAAGCCAAAGAATCCAAAAGTACACAAAGAAATTAAATGAATTCTTAATTGTGGGTTGTTTCTTTTAATTTTAAGTAATACCTAATATTTCAATTCGAAAAATTCAATGAATTCAAACAAAATTCAACGCAATGCAAAAAATTAAAAAGAATCAGAAGCAGCTTAGATATAAAAAAGAGTTTTAAAAAGTTCAAAGAATTAAAAAGAAGTTCAAAGACTTTAAAAGAATTCAAATAATTTAAAAGCATTTAAGTGTTCGTAAAATCCCGAAGTTTCAAAAGAATTTAAAGAAGTGCGAAGATTCAAAAGAATTCAAATAAATTCTTAACATTCAGCCTTTATTCATTTTCGAATTTAATAAATTCAAAAGAATTGAAGAGAACGCGAGGCATTCCGATAGATAAAAAATATTTATCTGATTCTATGAATGCAGAAGAATTCAAAGAATTAAAAAGAAAACAATATAATGGAAAGAATTCAAGATGATTAAGAGAATTCTAAATATTCTAAGAATACAATATAGTTTTTTAATGAATGTGGAGAATTGGGAGAGTTAAAAAGTACTTAAAGAATATTAAATATTTGAATTTTTTTCGAAGAATTCAAGTGATTTCAAATAATTCGGATGATTACAAAGAATTCACAAAAAGGCTACCAATGACAATATCAGAGAAACATGAGGATTCATAAAGTAGAAGGTGGCAGCACATGCTTGCGAATATTTTTTTATTTAGACATGTAGTCACATTACAAAATTTAAAATTCTATCGTTGTTACCGACACAGTCCGTATGAAACCGGAACGACGCTTCTCCTAGCAACCACAAATGCTAGGTGGCGCTCGCATCTTATTCTTGTAGGTTAAAAGTATTATTATGACTTCATAATAATGTATGGATTAGCAATTGCAGCCTACACCCGCATCGGCATGTGGAGGAGAGTAAAGTTACTTCAATGTAACATAATATAACAATTTATTAGTTGAGAGTACATTGCACGTACTACTGCAGATTACAGCGGTAAGAATAGTTGGCAACGGCCAGAGACCGAGTAACTGGTATGCAGTAACGCACAAACTGTGAACTGTCTAGAAAGCGGGGGAAGGAACTCGTCCCGCTTCCGTTGCCTATTCTACCATGGATCGTGAACATAGAACGGAGACTCGCTCGCTAGATCCACTCCGCTGAGTGGCGTGGTAGGAGTGTTAAGACCCTACATTCTGAAGTTGCTTTCTCAATATTCAATAAATTGAAATACAAGCCTCTGTGCTGAACATTGTAAATATTAAAAATTAATATTTAGCAATAATGTAGCAACTTCAAATGACCAGGCAGACCTGTCTCAAAATAATACCTTTCATTTGAAAAAAATTAGCTCGATATTTTAATTTCCTTATTTTTAAATTGGCGGAAAAATTAAGATGGGACGGTCGGTAATACGTGACATCATAATGTATCACATGCCCTGAAGGGAAAATATAATAGAACACATTCAATTATTTTTCTGACTATACAGTGCATACAAAATGTATTAACTATTTTTTAATTGTTTAAACAATTAATATTCCAAAAAACATGTTTAGAATCGTATGAAACTTTTAAGGTTTGATATTA
This sequence comes from Belonocnema kinseyi, assembly GCF_010883055.1. NCBI lineage: Eukaryota > Metazoa > Arthropoda > Insecta > Hymenoptera > Cynipidae > Belonocnema > Belonocnema kinseyi. The sequence goes on from NC_046661.1 coordinate 24,366,941, forward strand.
ATGTAATATCTCTTTCGGCATTATCATTTACTATTGTTAAATGTTTACCAATTGTTCAGCCTCGCAGGTAATGCTCGCCCTTCATTCATTCTGATGCGTTTTCTTAAAAGGGAGGTGTCGAGATTTTCAATCGCACAAAAAGTTACGTGAATTCGCCGTAACTTAAAATTTTTTCGTCAATTTCAAAATTGGCTTATCTTATGCGTTTTATTATTCAATTCATTATAGATGAATTGTAATAATTGTACAAAGCTAACTAAAGTAATGTTCTTATTATTTTAATTATTATAAATGACCTTAGTATAGCACTTCGCCCTCATAAGTGTTGTTCAGAGAAAATGTTGACACTTGAAACATAATTTGCATTGGTGTACGTATTTTTTATAACATAATCATAGCAAAGATTGTAGAAAAATAAAGAATTCAATAATAAATGCACTTTTATCATTTAAATTTTATTATGACTTTTATGCTTGATTTAATAGCGGGCCAAAGAATATGTAAACGATCCATGCTCAATTTAAAGAACGTTAAGAAAAAATATGTTATGTTTAATTCAGAAAATACGATTAAAAGGAATTCCAAAAAATAATTTTAAAAACAAATCATATTTCTTTAAGCAATTAAAAAATTGTTAATGCTTTTTTTAATACACTATTCAGTCAGAAAATAAGTTGTATGTCTTCTATTTTATTCCAATTTCCTTAAAGTTGTCGAAAAAAAGCTTCGGCAATAATTATATAATGTTTTAAACAAAACTTAATACTCCTATACACTTTCCTATACACACAAAAATTACGGATTTGTTTCCTCTGGAAATGAAAACCACCCTCATATTCATACATATACATAAATACACAGGTGCGCCAGTTTCAAGCAAGAAAAAATACTCTCCACTTTCAATTACAAAAAACAACAACAGCAAGAACTTTTTCCGGCGAAAATGAGCTGAACGGTTTGGCATAATTGCCTTTAGACTATGTGGTTTAAATATTTTGGCCAACAATCCATGCGTTTAGACGTAGTTTCTATGTCACTAAATTGACAGTCGTTTCAGGGACACTTGAAAATACAGGCAAATCCCCCACTTCCCGCTTCAGCCCCTCACCCTTACTATAGTATCGTGTTTCTGTATAGCTCACGCGACTTTCAAGCGAAAAAAATACACTTCATTTTATTTACGAAAAACAATATCAAAAAGGACATTTTCGAGAAAAAGCAAGCTGAACCAATCGGTATAATTGCCTTTAGATTACGAGGGTAGTTCAATAAGTCCTTAGAATGACCAACAGATGGCGCGCGAATAGCTCCAAATCATCTGTTTTCAGTCAGCACCACTCCCGACTAGATATATGGTGCAGTCACAGTCCACATCTTCTGAGTTTACGTGTTTTTATAACCAATTGAAAAAAAAATTGTTCGTTAAGAAAAATGAAAAAAAACGAGTTCAGAGCGGTAATCAAACATTTTCATTTAAAGGGTTTAACTCCATATGAGATAAAAAATGAATTGGACTCAGTTCAGTGACGAACCACGTTCAGGAAGGCCCGTAGAAGCAAGTACTCCGAAATCATCAATAAAATCCACGATATGGTGTTGAAGGATAGAAGATTAAAAGTGCGTGAGTTAGCTGAGGCCACAAGGATATCTCTAGGTGCAGTTGTTT
>NC_046661.1:24368706-24369587 GCF_010883055.1 Belonocnema kinseyi
CGTATTCACCAGATTTAGCCCCCAGTGACTTTTTCTTATTTCCAAACTTGAAAAAATGGCTCGGTGGACAGAGATTTCCAGACAGCGAAGACGTCATTGCCTTTGTAAGTGCTTATTCTGAGGAACTTCCGAAAACGCACTTTTCTGAAGGATTAAAAAAACTTGAAAAGCGATTCACCAAGTGTATAGAGCTCCAAGGAGATTATGTTGAAAAATAAAAAAAAAATTACCCAAAAAAAATTGTTTTTATACTTCATTCTAAGGACTTATCGAACTACCCTCGTATATGCTTAAAATATGGCGTTCAACAACTTAACCGTTTAGATTTGGAATGTCTACGTTACGAGGGGTGGAAATGGACAGCGAGAATCTGCAAACGCGAAATATCGCAGAATAGAATTGCAAATGGTTTTCGTGAGGGTTGAATATCATTTCGGCAACCATTTCTGCATTACTCTCTACTATGAAGATGGTTCATCGTTCCCCCCACTCTAGGGTATATTCGAAGAAGGGGATTTGAAGACATGACTATAATAAAAATGTTATTTAGAAAATAATTGTTTGTAACTTGTAATTTTCTATGTCTAATCAAGTTGCAACGTTACAATTTTTATAATGAATATATTTTTTAGTTTAATACATTTTTGAGAAAGAGATAATTATATTATGATTTTCATAAATTATAATTTATAATATGTACTAATAATATATAAATAATTATTGATATAATATTGATAAGACATTGTACCAATAATTTATTTCAATAATAATTTAATAAGAGACAATTCCAAGCACTTTTTGATTATAATTTATTCAAAAAAGTAGAGATATTATAATATTGTATCAGTCCATTTAAAAAAAGTATACGAACACGTAGGTCA
>NC_046661.1:24369599-24379401 GCF_010883055.1 Belonocnema kinseyi
GGAGCAGACGGAAAAGGAGGCTATCGGGGTGCTGATAGGCGAGATCAGAGTGTTAAGGGAGGACGTAAGGGGGGCTATGGAGCAGATGGAAAGTATGTGGGAGGACCTAAGAGTAAGAGATGGGAGATGGGGAAAGGAAGTAAAAGAGCTGAGGGCAAAAGTAGAAGGATTGCAGAGGGAGTTGGTGTCGGTAAGGAAGGAAAAAGAGGATAAAATAACGGAGATGGTAGAAGATTTTAGGATGTTGAAGGAAAGGGCGGAAAAAAGGCTGGAGAAGTTGGAGGGCTGGTCGGAAATGGAAGCAGTGGACAGGGGGGAGGGTGAGAAGCAAGGTATTTGGGAGAAAGCAGAGATCATGATAGAAGAGAAAGTGGGAAAGCGTAGGAATGAAAAGGAGGTGAGAGCGGATAGGGAAAGGATAAGGGCAATGGAGTTGAGAGTGGAGAGAAAAGAGAAGGTAGATAGGAGAAATAATATGGTGATAAGCGGATTGAAGCTCAAGAGCGGGGAAGAAAGGGACGGGGTGAAAGCGCTGCTACAGAGCATAGGGTGGTTTAAAGACAAGGTTGTACAAGGTTGTACTGCGACGTAGCAGGGGTAAAGAGGAAAGATGAGGATTTCTGGAGGTATATTCGGGATTTTGATATGATTGGACAGGTAGAGACGTGGGTAGAGAGAAAGGAATGGGATAGAGTAGAGCGAAAGTTGCCAAGGGGGTATGAGTGGAGGATACAGGAGGCGGTCAAAGTAAAAAGAAAAGGAAGGGCTAGTGGCAGAATTATAACAGGGGTTAGGGATGGATTAGAGGAAGAAGTTCATGGAGAGGGAGAGGGGGAGGGCGGGAAAATGAGGGCTGTAAAGGTAGGAGGGGTGATTTATAAGTTTGTGACTGTGTACAATAAGGATGGAATGAAAAGGTTTAAAGAAAGGGTAGAAAACTTAGTAGGAGGAAGAGATGAGGATATGGTGGTAATGGGGAGAGACTTTAATGCGAGAATTGGGCGGGAAGGGGGCCTGTGCCAGAAAGGGGAGGGCTTTGAAAGAAAATCGAAGGATAAAATAATAAATCAAGAGGGGGGGATATTCTAAGAGACTGGATGGAGGATAGAGGGTGGTCGGTGGCGAATAGTATGGTAAAAGAGGACGAAGAGGGAGAATACGCATATGTGAGTAAGAGCGGTGTACCGGTGATAGACTACGTGATTATGAATATGCAAGGGTTTGAGGAGATAGAGAAATTCGCAGTGGAAGGAAGGTGGAATCAGACCATCAGCCATTGAGTTTGTGGATGCAGGGGGAGGCTCGCGAAAAGCAGGGTGGGGAAGAAGGGTCGTTAGGGGAGATGGTGTCATGGACGAGAGAGGCGATAGAGAAGTATCATGAGCAGTTGGGCAACGTAAGCTTTGAGGGGAAAACCGTGGACGAGATATGGGAGGATCTATAAGAGAAAGTGAAAGGTTGTGTGCAAAAGAAGGTATTTAGAAAAAAGAAGAAAGGAATGGTAAAGCCGTGGTGGGATAGGGAATGTAAAATGATGAAGAGAAGGGTGCAAAAGAAGTACAGCAAGTGGAGGGAAGAAACCGCGAAAAAGAGAAGTACGTAGAAATCAGGAAGGAATTTAGGGCGATGTAGGGTGGGGATAAGTGCGAAGATAGGCAATGGTGCGATGGTGTTAGCAGATAGGCGTTTTTTATTGATCTAAAGAGCGTCTTCTCGTCAGTGGATATGGGGAGTTTGTGGGAGGCAATGGAAGAGAAGGGAGTGAAGACGGGTCGGATCGAGAGCGTAAGGGAGGTATATGACGAAGCAAAAGATAGAGTGAGAGGAGGGGTGGAAATCTCTGAGGGATTCTGGATCGATAGGGGGTTGACGCCAGGGTGCCCGCTTAGTCTAATGCTTTTTGCAATTTTGATCGCGGATATGAAAAAAAAGGAAAAGCGGTACAGGAGGTGAAAGAGTTTGTGTTCCTGGGCTTCCTGTTACGAAGAAATGGGGGAGTGGATGGTCATAGAAAAGAGAGTGTGAGAAGGGCATATGTGGTGATGAAGCAGGTGTGGGGGGCTGAAGAAGAGATTGTTCTCAGATGATTTTGAAAGGAGAATGAAATTGTTTGATTGGCTAGTGATGAGTGTCTTATTTTACAGAGTGGAGGTGTGGGGTTGGGAGGTAAGTGAGGAGGTAAATAGGGTACAGGAGAGGTATGTAAAGTGGATACTGGGGTTGGCAAGGAATATTCCGAACTATATTGTCAGGAGGGAGACAGCAAGAACGAGATTAGGGATTATAACAGGGAGTCGAGCGTGTAAATATGAGGAAGAATTTTTGCAAGAGAGGGAAGTAAATTGGTTAGGGAGTGTTAGTGGGAAAAGGAGAACAGACGTAGTGATGCAAAGATGGAGTTGGAAAGGGAGAGGTATTTGAGAACGAATGGATTGCAGATGGATGAAGTTAGCAGAATTAACGAGGAAGGAAGGTATATGCGTTGTTTCAAAAGAATGGCATGGAGAAAGGAAACGCAGAAGGAGAAGAGAGAATGAGAGAGTCAAGGTATAACAAAACTGTGTGTGTATTATGTCAAGGGACAGAGCGCAATATTTGTTTAAGAAAGGAGAGCAAGGAAGTCAGGAACTTATAGCGAGCATGAGGTGCGGTTGCATGGAAAATTATAATAGGTTCTGGCTTTCTAGAGAGACGAGAATGTCTGAATTATGCGGGAAGAGGGATGCAAAATTGGAGCATTGTTTAGAGGAATGTAAAGAGGTGGAAAGAAGGGGGATAAGCATGGAGGTATTATTGCATGAAAGAGGTTACAACAGGGCAGTAGAATGGGTGAAGGGGGTGTTGGGTAAGATAGAGAAGAAGAGAAGGAAGGAGGAAGAGGAATGGAGAAGGAAAGATTGTAAATAAGAGAGGAAGTAGATGTAAGAGAAATGTAAATGTTGTAAATTGTAGTTAAGTATTACGTGTTAGCCTCGGAGAGAGAGGCTGGTAATGCGAGGAATAGCGGCAAAAGAGCGAAATGCGTGCGAGGCGAGGCCAGGCGTAGAGAGGAAGTTTAGGCTATAGGAGCGAGCGGATTAGTTATAAGGTGTGGATGGATCGTACTTTGTAAGACGTAGCCGAAAAATAAACGTTTATCTATTTTATAATATTGTATTATAACATCTATATTTTTTTAATACAAAAAAGTAAGCAAATACAGATTATTGTTACCGCATATTTCTTTAAAAAAAGTGAAGTTGTACTTACTGTAGAATTATACAGAATCTGATTGATTTATACTATATTCTCACATAATCTAGATTACAGTACAAACCATTTGCTACTCTGTTCTGCAATATTTCGCATTTTTAGATTCTTGCTGTCCATTTTCACCCCAAGAAAAGGAGAATGATAGCGAGAAACCATCCATACAATTGATGATTTTGAATAAACCGTTATTAGAATTGTTTTTAACACCCAAAAAACCCCGTTACAATGATTTTCTGCAAATTTTCCGATATTTTGTCACTTACCCCTGTGAGAAGGTATAATTTTATTATCTGTCACTTAAAACTGCCTCTTCTTAAAAAATTGTAAATTCACTGAAATACTAAGCCTACGTAAAAGGTTTGAACAAGGGTCACCATCACAGAACAATCACCAGGAAACACTCTCGGCCTTACCTTTTATTATTTTTATTTATGTTCTGTATTCTCCCATTCTTTCATACTTCTAACGGAGCCCGAACCTGCTAGCGAAGAGGAATGTATGAAATTTTATTTGAATGTCCGAACCCTTCCCGCCAATACTGATCGTAAGGCAGCCACTATCCGGACGACCGAGACCATTGCGCAACAGAGTCGCTAGCGGACACCGAGCCCCGTATCCGTAATGAGAAAGTGAATCTCATTGTCATAAATCTCTCTCATTGGAGTGTCACCCAACCGGCGTACTTTAACCTTGACTATTTTTATGTATAAATTGAAACGGCTAAATCTATTCCGAAGGCCAAAAATTAGTAATTGATCTAGCACTCTTGTTCTAACCTTACGGGGCAACACTTAAAAAATCTTAGGACAGGATAATTTAACCATGAGCGACTCTTGCGAGCCCAACGTTTTCACTTTCCTCCGATGGCGACTAGAGACATCGGAAAGCTCAGGAACTGCGCAGGTATGAGGTTTTAAATTTCGGGAAATTCCATGGTCTTACGAGCTGTCCTTTACATTTTTTTTATTTAATAATCAGGGATTAGTTAGACATTCGCCACGTGTTCCGACCATGGGTTTCGCCACCCACTAAGTGCCGCGAGTGTTTTCCCGGATTTTTCTTTCGTGCTTGAGTCGTATCTGCCATTATAAAAAATTAGCTTTAATTGTAGTTTCCGATTTGAGTTCCCTGTTACGGTGAAGATCGAGATAATTTTCATAATTGTGCATGGGCTTAGTTCTTTAAAATGGTGAGATTGTGGGTTGTAGACTTAGTTAGATTCCGTTCTTCTTTCTGTAAAACATGATTTCCACTTGTGCGCGTAAAGCACTTTGCTGGAAATAAAATAAAGTGCTTTTGAATGTCTTATTGTAATTTGAAATAACGGAGTTTCGAATTTTGAACTCATTTCGTACACAACCTCCTTTCATTTGAATTAAGAAAATTACTTTAGGAGTGTCTAGGTCCAATGAGAAAAAAAATTAAGAAGCCACGGACAATACATATTTAGACATATTTTAGGTTAGATCATACGCGAACTAAAAAGAAAAAATGATAAATTTAACTCATCCTAGTAACTTTTTCCTTGATCTGTATTACATTTACTACAATTAAAAAAAACATTAAAATTGTAACATGAACTTTATTTTTTAAAAATTTGTTGAGTTATCTATATTATTTCTCGTTCTATTAGATTTTATACCAGAAAAATGCAATTTGACCTATAATTCACTGCCGATCTGTGTTTTCTGGCAACAAGATATTATACCAGTGAAAGTGAATGACCGACATAATCATCGATCTTGACAATCGATTGACTCTCGTAATTTCTTGTGCTAATGAGTGCAAGTGAAACTACTTTTGTTTAAAAATGGGTATTGAGAATCATATCCACTTGCTATATTTGAGAGAAATCAAATTAATAAAAATATTTTTCTAGGGTCTTAGCTTAGTTAAATTCAAAAAGTAGGTTATATTTCATTTCTGATTGAAATTGTTGAACTATTAATTTTTTTTCTATTAAGGACAAATAACTACGGTGCTTACTTTCCCAGCTACTCAATCTGTTGATCCAAGATATTGAAGCCAGCTCTTCTATCCGGCTTTCATCATTTTTTCACAACGTATGCTTTTTTCTGACATCATAATACGCGCCCGATAAATTACAGTCTGAAGATAACTGCTTCTGGGACAAAATATGCTTGGAAGAATCAATTCAAGGGCACAACTTTACCCTGCCAACTACTTGGGTTGCGTGGAGTTCCTCTAGTGAGAGTTATATCAAGCTACCCTCTCCACTAGCCGCCGCGAAACCGGAATCGGAAATATATGTAACCAAGCGCGAAACATTTGAAGTGTTTTTAAGAAAAGGTTATATGCCATTATATATTTTCGTGTAACATTTTTTTTGAAAATAAGCTTTATAAATGCAAAATATAAAGAATATGAAGAAAACTTGCTCTTCTACGATCATTACACCTGATTGTACAAAATTACTCACTCTTTCGTCTGAGAATTTGTAATCAAGCTGAATAAAAGAAAAACACATTCAAAACAAATATGCTAGCAAAAGCATGGCTATGCACATAACTTATAAATAGGAATTTAGGTTTTTAGAGTTCTAAACTTGAAAAAAACGAACTATTTACTTTTTTTAACAATAATTTGTCTTCCATTATCACTTTTATAGTGTAATGTATAAATTTGAAATGTCATTTCAAATGAACCTTCACCTGCAGCCTGAATTTTCTGTAATATTTATTGTGTAATTTAAAAAAATTTTAATTGAAATATAATTCCTACAATACAGCAGTTAAAGCTTTTTTACTTTCACAAAAAATAAAATTAGCAATATTTCCCCATGTATTATCTTGTTTAGTTTTTTTCGTAAAAATTGAAAATCTGTAGTACAAAATTTGATTGATCCAATTAATTAATTTTTCAGAAATTGTAAAAAAAACTATTTTTGCATTCTAATTTTGACTCTTCAAACATTCTTCATTATTACACTTACGTGTTTATTTTTATTGTATTTATTTTCTATTTTATCAGTGCCTTAACATTAAATTTGACTTGAAAGTCGCGCCAATTTTAAAACATCCGATTCTGTTTATACGTCACCAATCAGAAGCGGAGTAAGTGGTGACATAACTCTCCTAGAGGAACTCTAGGGGTACGGAGTGTCCCCTTCCTCGGAATACGAACTGAAAAAAGTCATTCGACGTATGATCATCTTGCTTTTGACTTTTTGAAATACTTTTTAAGATTTGAAATAGTTATGTCTAAATGAATCGTTTATTATTTTGACAGCTTTGCTGATCGTACGTTCTAGAAGGTGCTTCGTTCACACTTTGTAAAATTGAGCCAAGCCGAGGACCTACGTTTATACCATCGGCATATAGAAATGGACCCGTAACGCTTTGGGGAGCACTCAAATGGGCTCTAGAGAGTGAAAAAACACATGAGACGTAGACCTACCTTTATCTATTTCAGGACTCTGTCAAGTGAATTGGTGGCCCCCGGTATTGCCTAAATATTCTGTACGGTGTAAAAACTTAGTAACCTTGAATTCGTTTTGAAATTGGATTGGAAATGCTACAATAATACTCATTTAGTGAGTTCAAGAATAATGCAAAAACTGTCAAAAATTCAAACAATATTTCTATAACATAAAAAATAACCGTTTTCGTTGCATAGGTGCAAAACTTCATATTTTGAGGTTTTGTTTTTGTTGTAACATTTTTTATTTTACTATATTCAATAACTTTACTTACGTATGAAAACATATCCCCATATAAACGTCTTGACAACGCCCACAAGTTACACAAGCTGCCACCATTTTTTATATTTATTTATAATAAATTATAATTAAATAAATTATAAATAAATCACTTGTGAAAAGTGCGATGAACGTCACATTAGTGTGGCACTCGCGACACAAAGCACGGTCCTGTGCAATGCCAAACTTCACCACACGAAAATATTCTCGACCAATCAGCTTTATCTAGAAAGAGATAGGACTACGTCTCATATGTTTCTCTCTCTCTAGAGCCCATTACAGTTCTCCCCACAGCATTATCGGTCCATTTCTATATGTCGATGGTTCATACCTACGATTTTTGAGATACAGCAAAGATCCAGTTGCGATTAACTAATTTGAAGAGTTAATGCGTGTAAGAAGTTATACTCATATCTTGATTAATAATATTATGTAACGTGTTTTGTGGTTGTCTTATTTCGTAAACTCATAAAATTGAAATCTGAATGTTTTTACTGATTCAAGTTGACCCGAGGCCTGAGTTAACCTCTGGAGTTAACAAAAAAACTGACTTTTCCTACCCCACCTATTGGGTATTTCTTGCCCTTCGTACTCGGCATGTCGTACCCCAAGTTCGAGAGATATCTAAATCATTACCAAAGTACAGTAAACACCGTTATGATTTTACCTGCAATGTGGAAATGTGGGAAATGTCAGCTAACTTTTAAATTCCGACCTCAGATTCAGCGGCTCAAGATATAGTACGTAGGAATTGACTAGTCAGATTTCATAGGAGATTCAAGTTTTTTTGAGGTGGCTGTGTATGCCTACTTTGGCATATTGGACAAAGCCTGGTTTTATTATCACACCATCCACGGACAGTGTTGCAGTTAACTGCAGGGTGGAGGGTTTACAGCTTAAAGTGAGATCTGAACCAGCAGAACCTCGGTTAAAGTACATAAAACAATTTCACGAGGTACAAGCTCGGAAATCAAACCCTGGACTCTAAACTGAGGTCCGAGCGCCTAATCGCCCGAGTCACCCAAGCTAATTTCTATTATTATAAAAAAAGAAAAGAGGATGTTCATCTCATGCTTAAGATTGTTATACCTCAATATGTTAAAGGTATTTTATTATTGTGAAAGTATTGAATATTCAGTACGAGCATGTCCTGGTATGAATCATCAGTCGCGGACGAATTCTTGTAATACAATAAAGTGATCTTATATAAGAGGTTTGCGGTGGGCTAGGCTCAACTTTAAAACAAAAGTTCTTGCACGAATGTGGTTTTTTCAGAAATCGTTTTCACTGTAACTCACGAGTATTTAACGCCAATAGGTAAAAGCTACTACGAGGACCAGTAAAGGACTACTTATTTATGCTAACAATTTAAAATTATTTTATTTTTTCTTTCCTTTTTCGTTTTAAATGTAAATCATTATTTTAGTTATTTTTAAAAAGTCATTTTTTTAAATTGAAAATTCAACAGTTTAGTTGCAAAAACAAGCACTTGTGGTTGAATATTGAACTAATGATTTTGCTGTTAAAAAAGCATTTCTTTGTTGAAAACTTAACTATTTGATTGAAACTGAAACAATTTTTTATAAGAAATCTATTTTTATCTGCTAAAACTTCCTTTTTTCCTGTTGATAGTTTAACTAATTTTAACTGAAAAAGAATTTTTTTGGTTCGAAGATAAAAATGCATTTTTAATTGTAAATAATTTTCTCTTTAACATTCATCTTTAAAGAAATTGTTTGAACATAAACTGGCGAGTATTAGTGGCGACCAGTTTATAGCGGCAACTAGATTAACAGAATCTGAACCGCCAGGGCTCGACTCGACCGAAACAATTGGAGAAGGGACTGGATGCGAACCTTGTGGTAGCTTTTAGTCACGTCAATATAAGAAAATAATCGGTAGAGAAATTAGTGAGATAAATCGACTTGTGTATGGTTATGTAGCGTTTTCTGATCAGGATGCTTTTGCAATAAATATAGCAAGTTTTAAAACATGTTTAAATGTGCTTGTTTTCAGTTTATTATGCAGTTGTTAAATATTGTAACTGCAAATAAAAAAATAGAAATAAAATTAATAGAATTGGTTAAAATTACAATCTTGAGCAAAAATTTCACTTTTTGTAAGTTTTTAAACATTAAAAGAATTTTTTCATTGGTGACTTTCAATGAGGATACCAAAATAATACATTCGGAAAAATATAAATCTACATAAATAATAATAAACTCATTATTTATTCACATGTTAACAAACAAAGCCGTTAAAATGAATGGAAACCATTATATTCACAAAAAGTAAGGAGTAGTATTTTTAGAAACGCTGGATGACTTTTTGCGACCATATTAATTCTTCTCTTACATAGGTTCAAAATCAGCGAACACAGACTCCATTGGCAGTTCGATGGAGAAACCAAGACCTGCTTGCATTTTGTAGCAAAATTCGGGTACATGAAGAAAAACCGGTACAGATAGCCAGAGCCCCAGTACTAGGCAACTGTACTAGGCCAGTACTGGCCGGTAATCTTTCGTAGTACTGGCGAACAATACTAGCGCTATACTGCCCACAAGTACTGATTCGGTACTGGTAAACCGTTAGCGTACAAAATTTCCAGACTGACTTTTAAAAATGATAAAAAATCATTTAATTGTTTATGGACCATTTATTCATCACTATACGACTGCATATCGTCCGAATGTTACTTATAATAACAAAAGTGTGAATTCTATTCAAAAAACAAACTTAACACACACTATATTGCAATCCTCTATAGATATAAAAAAGAAGGAATTAAAAGAATATACCATAATTGATTGCAAATATTTGGTCTATAAATGT
>NC_046661.1:24379501-24382322 GCF_010883055.1 Belonocnema kinseyi
TCGGGAGACCGGGGTTCCATTCCCCGCCGGAGAGCCATTCGGTTCGGTTTTGTTCTTCTAGAATCAAATCGAAAGGTCTATAACAAAACCACTGAACGCGTCCTCGAGTTTCTGCTGAATAAGGTAACAAAAATGAATAGGCTGTCACGGACAATTGTTCACGAGTGGTCCCGAAGGAATTAAATCCCAAGCGGAGGTGTGAAAACCGTGCCGACAGTTGAATGGCACCTGAGTGATGTGTCTAGGACGGTGATTCTGGGATACCGGGTGACCTCTCAGAGTACGCAGCCTTATCCTTGCATGCAAGGCTCTACAAGGATGAACGAACCCCTTTCCCTAGCTTCTCATGGGAAAAACAATGACAACACTAAACATAGTTGTAGTAAGTGCGGTTCAAAACAATTAAGCGCACAGGGCTCCCGAAAATGGGTCGGTCAACAATGCCGACCACTCTAGAGCTGGGGAAGCCAATGAAGCTGTATTCAATACGATGCATCGGCGGAATCTCGGGACCTTTAGATGGACGGAGCGACTAAATCGCGAGTTGCTAGAGTGCTACGATGCGAGTGTGGCCCTTAAACGGTGTTACATGGCACAACTGCATGCTCAGTAGTGTGAGAAACAGCAGGAGCTATCGCACTTTTCGCATCAACTTCTGCGAAAGCATGCTGAACTACTCCAAACAAAGGGTTATGTAAACGGAACGCCTACTCTACCACAGCCAGAACAACCTGTCAACAGAGAAAGATGGGTGACATTAAGACCAAACGCGGGCAGGCATCCGATAGAGGAAGAGCGATGCTTTATGACCCGGAGAAAAATTAACAAGAAGATTCCTCTCAAGCCTAAAGATCTGGCTGAAATGGATAAAGAGCTTCGTGGACATTTTTCCAAAGAATCCGACCTCTGGACTATCAATTGTTATGTGTGTAATGCAGCGAGAACGTTGCCTTCAAAAATCTCGCGCGAACTCCGGACCCGTTATCAAAAACTTAACAAGTCAAAGCTGCTGACCATCAGGCAGCATATTGTTGATAAAATAAGGATACTATCTGATGCCTAGAGAAGTTTTGAGCGGTGAGAGAGAACTGTCAGAGACAATCAACAGTTTCTCTCTGACCCATCTCGACTCTTCCAAGACCCTTCAGTTACTGTCGACCACCCGCCCAAACCAGAAGAGGTCGAAGTATTTTGGAGAGAAGTGTGCGAAGTGCAGCAGAGACTGGAAGAAGACTCAGAAAACATAAACCGCTTCAAAGAGCTGTGTGATACCCTCATAACGGCTGATGAAGAATGATCACCCATCGCTACGAAGCAGGTGAAAAACGTATTAACAGGGATGAAGAACCATTCCGCTCCGGGACCAGATGGTATCAACACCTTCTGGTGGAAGAAGTTTCCTTTAACCTATCAGCATTTGGCCAGTATTTTGATCTCACATTTAATGTCGGCAGAGCCATTCCGGAGTGGTTGGTAGAAGGGCGCGCTATATTCATGCCGAAAATAGGCAACCTAGCTAACCCGAAGAATAACCGGCCAATCGCTTGTCTGAACACACTGTATAAGATATTCACAGCTATCCTAAATGATAGGATTGTTCGGGCAATTGAACCTATGTAGCAAGAAATGTATTAACAACGCGGCTCAGAGAAGGGCGTAGCAGGATGTCCGTTGCTTTCGATGCGACATCGCATAAACTTATCATCTGACTTTTGCATAGCTTAAAGGTTCATCCGCAAGTCGTAAGGTGCATAGAAAGATTGATTCCGCTTTGCAAAACCAGATTCACTATCTCATCTGGAAAAAATCGTGTGACAACTAATAAGGTCATATTTCAGACAGGTGTCTTTCAGGACGACATCATGACGCCACTCCTCTTTTGCCTCGCATTATTGCCACTATCTCTAGCACTTCGCCATTCCGACGGGTACTTTTGCGGTAAACCTGCAGATCGAAGTGCAAGGTCACTCTTGTATTTTACATGGACGATCTAAAGATCTATGCTGAGAACAAAGAGCAACTACATCTAGCTCTAGGGATTGTCGAACGATATACTAAGAAAATAGGAATGGAGTTTGTGTTAGACAAATGCGCCAAGGCTTACTTGAAGCGAGGAAAACTTAATGGCATCATTGAAGACCCTGAGCTCGTCGATAGAAGCAGATACAAACTTCTCATCCGGCAGATTTGGTCTTCCGAACTGTTGACGAAGAACAAAGTATCGGAAACGAACGTGCTTGACGTCACGGTAGTACTCTATTCATTTGGAGTGGTTCCATGGACGAAGAACGAGTTCAGATCCCTTATCATCGGGACTAGAAAGGTTATGCACATGAATAGAAGCATGCATTTTAAGTCTTCTGTTCCGTTTCTGTTGCACATTCGAAGCCTGACATGGTTCTTCTTGACTTCGAGAAGTGAAACATGTTCGTTATCGAATTTTCAGCACCATCTGACAAAAACATTATAGCCAAGGAGAATGAAAAGAAAGAGAGGTATAGAGAACTTCTAAGGGAGTTGCGACGATACTAACCGGAATATTCTGTTAAACTAATCGTCTTTATCATCGGCGCTCTTAGGGGTGCCAAGATTTCACTGGTTAATAGCCTCGAAAGCATCATTGTCTGCAACAGTATGCTAAAATACTTGCAAGAAAAATGCAGAAGTCGGTCATCCTTAAGTCAAGCCGTGTCCTCAGAGGGCACAAGACTTATTCCAGATCGTCGTATTGATTCCGTTACACACTGTAACTACCTATCTCATGCTCATGAGACATGGTTGTGGCTGAAATTTTACCGCGATTTTGCTGGCATTGGGTGTA
>NC_046661.1:24382422-24383698 GCF_010883055.1 Belonocnema kinseyi
ATTATATTACAAATAAAATTACTAACGCCATATCGGGATTTCGAACCTACATCTATACCTGAATCTATCGCCTAGCACACAGGTGTCAAGAAGTAAAAAAGTCAAGGTACGATCCCGACGAAAACTACAAAATTAGAATGAGCAATTTTTTTACTTTCGTGTTTCCATATTATCTTACGTACGTACGCGAAAGCAAACCATGCTTTTATATATTAATACGTATATGTTTACATATGTAAGTCTATGTTGCATCAATCTTTCCATTTCAAATATTTCAAATATAATAATACATGCATAAAAAGTACATAATAAAACTACAATAAACGAGGGATAACAGGAAATGGAAAGAAAATTACTGTTAAGTCATGCACATTTCAAATGCTTAATTACTGTACATTTATTCAATTATTCAATAAATACATTACACAGGAGGAAATAGATCATTACATTAGAAAATAAATGTATAAAGAACATATATAAAATAAATGGTTTGAGAAGAAAAATCGACGACAGCTGCTTTCAACTGAACTGGATAATCGGGATTGTGCATATTGTTTATTTTTCGTCTATACCCAAACTGCATGAAATCGTGATGAATAGATTCACCAGTCTTCCCAGACCACAAACCGAAACCTTCCTCTTCGTTCAAAAATTCAAGGGATTCATCAATATGACTTAATATAATATAAATTTTGAGAGTCCAGTTAAAAGCAGCTGTCGTCGATTTTTCTTCTAAAGAAATTTAGTTTATGTATGTAGTTTATACATTTATTTTGTAATGTAATGATCTATTTCCTCCTGTGTGATGGATGTATTGACAAATTGAATAAATCTACAGCAATTAAGCATTCTAAATGTGAATGACTTAACAGTAATTTTTTTCCCTACCTTCATCCTCCCGATTATTGAACCCGTGCAAGAATTTTGGTGGGGTGCACCCCGGTCCCAGATTGGGAAAAATGTGGGCCCGATAGTGTAATCTTTCCAGCGCCAGACCGTAAATGAAACGCCCTACCCGACAGGGCCCAGATCTTGGCATCCAAAATTAGGGTCCGATTAATTTTTCAACATTTCACATTATATATCCTTATACATTTTATCTCATTTTCAATATTCTACATTACTTTATCTGTTTGTATCGCTTGAATTTATCAATAAGAGTTTCCATTTCAAAGAGAATTACGAGGGTGGATTGATAAGTTTCCGGCCTGACCAAGAGATGGCGCCACTAGGCCTACCTTGAGGTGGCGTTCTATAGTACCATCCTTAGATAGCT
>NC_046661.1:24383798-24385528 GCF_010883055.1 Belonocnema kinseyi
CAGCCTTGGAGGAGATTATGTTGAGAAATAAAAAAAAAAATTCTTAAAAACGTTGTTTTTCTTGGTCAGGCCGGAAACTTATCAATCCACCCTCGTATTATGCTTTGACAAACAATGTTCAAATTTAGAGCTACTATACATACACACAAATGAATTTTAATTATAATTAGCTTTGAATCTTCCTAATATTCTTTTGAAATGATTTTTGTTTGACTAATGCATAATATATGCATAATATATAATGTTGCTATTCCGAAAATTCATGCATTTGGTATATGCTAATCTCTATTTTCACAATATCATCAACAAAATATAAAATTCCTAAAAGCTGGAAAAAATTTGTACATTCTCATTCCTGAGAATGTAATGTAATCGTTCAGATTTTCAATCTCTGGTTTTTAACGGATCTTTACGTTTCGGCACTCACAGATTCCATAAACCATAAAATTTCATCGGTGTTTGTATGCATGTATGTATATATGGTTACTTGAATGTTGTAGCCACGCTAACTTTTGAAGGATTTGTCCAATCTAGTTTGCATTTGATACACTTCTGAAGGTCCCCAAAATAAAGGCTAAGTTCGTTTATCAGATATTTCGAACCAAAATTTAAAAATTGAGAGCATTTTCAATATTTTGAAATTTTATAAATTGTTGTAAAAGTTTCTTATAGGTGGATAAAAGACTTGAAAATTATCTAAATAAAATTTTTATGTTTATGAAAATTAGAAAAGTTATGTACTTTTAAAAATTAGAAAATTTTCAAAAAATAGAAAAAATTATTTTTTTTATAGATCCAAAAATTTCATTCAAAATTTTCACTAGATACCAAATATATTTCAAAACCATTGTACTCAAATTTTTCGATTAGCCCAAAATTTAAAAAATTATAGCACTTTCAACAATTTAGACAATTTTTTTTTAAGTTTCAGGAAATGTTGTCAATGTCTCCGATACTTGACAAAAATACTTGCAAATTATCTAAATGAAATTTTTAATTTAGATGAAAATTAAAAACGTTAGTGTAATGTAATCGTTCATATTTTCCATCTCTGATTTTTAACGGATCTTCACTTTTCGGCGCGCACAGAATCCGAAAATCATAAAATTTTGTCGACATCTGTCTGTCTGTATGTCTGTATGTATGGTTACCTGAATGTTGTAGCCACGCTTACTTTTGAAGAATTTATCCCATGGAGTCCGCATTTGATACACTTCTGAAGGTCAGCAAAATAAAGGCTAAGTTCGTTAATCAGATATTTCGAACCAAAATTTAAAAATTGAGTGCATTTTCAAAATTTTGAAGTTTTTGTTGTTGAAATTTTCTAAATTTTTGTCAAACTTTCTTATAGATGAGTAAAATACTTGAAAATTATCCCAATAAAATTTTCAATTTTGATGGAAATTAGAAAAGTCATATACTTTTCAAAAATTTGAAAATCTTCAAAAAATAGAAAAAATTATTTTTTTCATAGAACCAAAAATTTTCCTTAGATACCAAATATATATTATAAAACTATTACAGCCGAATTTTTCGATAAGCCCACATTTTTAAAAATTAGAGCCGGTATAATCTAACAGTAGAGCGCGAAGCGCGATTATGGCAATGAGAATGTAATCGTCAAGGCCGTAGATGCTTTAAGAACCTTCTTTAATGTAAAATTAAAAAAAAGGTTCAGCTTTACTTTATGATTGTTGTTTATGAGGGGTTTGAATTCCAGCATTTGATAT
>NC_046661.1:24385628-24396362 GCF_010883055.1 Belonocnema kinseyi
AAATGGAAAAGGATTAAACAACCACAACAGGGTCCTATTAGGATCAGGAAAAATAAAATGTGAACATTATTTTGCAATACCTGAATAAGCAGTGCCAAACCAAGGTACACACAAAAAGAAACTGTAATAGGAATTTGATATCATAGTTTTTAACATACAATGTAGAAAATTTCGCATTGTGGTCTATGCACAAATACACGAGGAAATGCAAAGACCGAGCGCGGAGCGCGAGGTAAATATATTATCGAGCGCGGAATTGAAGCTTACCTTTGCCTTCATTACGGATATAAGTAATCTCTCCAACAACTCTGTCATTTCGAACTCGCAATATACTTTTAGCTTTTCGAATTTTAAGTTCTAAGAAAGGAAAACTATAACACAGCGATAACAGAAAACTTGACATCATCTTGTCTAACCTAACTCGACCCGACGTTGTTCTGACGCGAGCCACACCGTCTACCACCTTGCGGCCACATGTGGAAAATCCGATGGGGCCCAGATTGGAACTCGGGAATAACTTGGGCAATTTCTGCACGGTTAATTTCATTATGTTCTTTTCCTGATGTAATATTACAGAATGTGTTCCAGAACTCATTTTTCGGGCTTATATGGCTGTATAAACAAACAAAAAATAAACCACAACTTTTTTGACAAAAATGTATTAAAGTATTAGTTTTTGAGTTATAAAATATAGTTATGTATAGTAATATAGTTATATAGTACGTATGAATGCATGTACGTATTTATGTATGTTCTATATGTATGTATGTAACATGAATATTTATGTAACTGAATATTTAAATCCTGTTCAAAACTACCATCTTATATATTATAATGTAGAAAAGTTCACATTGTGGGCAAAATCGAGTGCGTAGCACGATATGCGTGATTAAAATGTTTTCGTTGAAACCGAATTAGCTTTAAAAAAAGAGAACTCACTATCACCAAGTTAAAGTTGTCTATGATTTTAACTTTAATTTTAAAAATGATGTGCCAAAATGTGGGGTAATTCCAATATTCCCCAGAAACCAATTGCTTTAAACATGAGGGTCGCCAACTTTTCGAATAATTAATACTTGCATATATTTAAGAAGTGACTGAGCTTATGAGACGGTTTGACATTCTATTTCGTAATTGAATGTTCGTTTTGGTAGAGATGAAACAAATTGTTTGGCTATTCTATCATCTGCTTCATTATAATCAAATGGCTCTTGAACAAGTATTTCCAATCCTCCATTTATCGGAATCAATGTTTTAGTTTTTCCGAAATAAAATAAGAAAATCTGCGAGCGATTTTCCTCATGCGTACTGGCTTTTGATATTTTAAATATTAAACAATATGATAAAATAATTTATATTCCTATCCATAGTGACAGTAAAAAATGAAACTATGTATTCAAACAGATATTTTATCAACAAAAGTTGAAAACATTTTATGAAAAGGCGTTTATTAAAAATGAACATTTTTGTGAACATAAAGATTTCCTTTCATCTTAATGACTATTTGATTGATTTTTGAATACATAATGAGTTAATTTTATTATTGTAGTAGATTTTTATTTTTTCAATTCTAATATTTTCATATCCTGAAGGAACTACTTATGAAAAAGAAAAATTATTGCTCAAGCCTATAATTTCAATAAATTTACTTGACTTATTTCCAAATTTGTTCTCTCCATTTGCATTATTTAGCAAATTTCATGATATAACTGAAATTAAAAAAATATAAACACGTTTCAAACTTGTAATATTCTGCAAAGACATACTGATTTGAAAACGCTACATGACCATACAAAAATCGATTTATCTCACCCAGTTCTCGACAGATTATTTCCTCATATTGACACTAAATACTGTTCAAGCCCACCTTGAGGAGTATGCCCAACATGACATATTGGGTAAAGACTGCATTTTATACCACTATCCACGGACTGTATTGCAGCGTGAACGTGAATCTATAACATTAATTATTTCAAATATTATTACAGAAATGAGGTATTTACAGTAATTGAGTGTTTAAGATTCGAAAATTAATCAATGATGAAATGCAGAGAAATTTTAGGTGAATGTATTTTTAATAAAAAATCTGGAAGTTTTTCTGACTACTGACCAAATCTCCGTCTTTGAAATGAATCCTTCGGTTATTTAAGATTCCAATCTTTGATGACGTAAAAACCAAGACCGGTGATGTACTAGTAATAGATGTTATTTGTGTCGATCAGGGTAGTAGTTAATAAAAAATGTGGGATACTGGCCAGTAGTCAGAAAAACTTCCCGACTTTTTACTAACAACTACCCTGGTCGACACAAATAACATCTATTAATATTACGGATGTATTTTTTGTTAAAACATTTTAACATTTCTGTTGGTATATATTACATACTGATAAGAAAGTCATGAAAATTTGTTTAATTTTGTGAAAAAATTTAGGATCATGAGGACCAAAAAAAACTATAGAATATATAAATACGAATATGCAAATAGAACATACCAAATTTTTAAACAAAGAAATTAATTCTGATTGCTTTAAATAATACTTAAATGACAAAATATTGCCAGTCTAACCTTTTAAGAAATGCACGTTTTATCATTCAGTATTTTCATAATGTTTGATTTCTCTAAAATCAAATCAAAGTCGCGGATAATTGTCCAGGGGTGGTTCCGAAGGAATTAACCCCCAAGCGGAGGTGTGAAACCGTGCCGAAAGCTGAATGGCACCTGCGTGAAGTATCTAGAACGGTAACTCTGAGATACCGGGCGACCTCTCAGAGTACGCAGCCTTATCTTTGCATGCGGGGCTTTACAAGGATGCCGACCACTCTAGAGCTGGGGAGCCAATGACGATGAATTCAATGCGATGGATCGGCGTAATATCGGGACCTTCAGGTGGACGAAGCGACTGAAGCACGACATGCTAGAGTGCTACGATGCGAGTGTAGCCTCTGAAGGGGGTTACATGGCACGACTGCATGCTCTGTGTTGCCAGAAACACCCGGAATGATCGCACTTTTCGCATCAACGTCGGCGTAACCATGCGGAACTACTCCAAAAAAGGGGCTATGTAAGCGGAACGCCTACTCTACCCCAGCCAGAACAAGCCGACCACAGAGAAAGAGAGGAGACATTAAAACCAACCGCGGGAAGGCTTCCGATAGAGGAAGAGCGATGCTCTATGACCCAGAGAAATGTCAAAAAGGTTTCTCTCAAGCCCAAAAAATCTGGATGAAATGGATGATGAGCTTTGTGGACATTTTTCCGAAGAATCCGACCTCTGGGCTATCAATTATTGTGTGCATAATGCAGCGAGAGGTTTGGCCGATGCGAACCGTAAAACAAAACCAACGGTTGATCATAAGGCGAAAAGACGAATGCATTAACTCGCCATAAAGATAGGCTGGGCAAGACTGCACGCGTCTCGCATTCTGTGTCTGATTGACTGCATTACATCTGGCAGGAATTTTACCGCCAAGGTTCGAAAGTTCGCGCGCGAACTCCAGACACATTTGACCTCCCATAGACTTATCATCTATCTTTTGGAAAGCTTAAAGGTTCATCCGCAAATCATGACTTGCATAGAGAGATTGATGCCGCTTTGGAAAACCCGATTTACTATCACATCTGGAAAAAATCGTGCGACAACTAACAAGGTCACCTTTCAGAGAGGCGTCTTTCAGGGCGACACCATGAGCCCACTGCTCTTTTGCCTTAAATTATTGCTACTATCGCTAGCACTTCGCCAATCTAACGGGTACTTTTGCGGCAAACCTGAAGATCGAAAGTACAAGGTCACTAATGTATTATACATAGACGATCTTAAGATCTATGCTAAAAAACAAAGAGCAACTACATCTAGCTCTAGGAATTGTCAAACGATATACTATGGAAATTGAAATGAAATTTGGGTTAGAAAAATGTGCCCAGGTTTAATTGAAGCGAGAAAAACTTAATGGCATCCCTGAAGACCCTGAGCTCGTCGATATAAGCGCTATACGACACCTTTGCGCTGGAGAGACTTAGACATACCTGGACGTGCCACAGAGCCGCATTCAGGATGTGGCATCTACAAAGGATACTCTTAGAAGTAGATGCAAACATCTCATCCGGCAGATTTTATCTTCCGAACTGTCGGCGAGGAAAAAAGTATCTGCAACGAACATGCTTGCGGTCCTAGTTGTAATCTATTCATTTGGAGTGGTTCCATGAACGAAAAACGAGCTCAGATCCTTTGATATCGGGAAAAGAAAGGTCATGAACATGAGCAAAAGCATCCATCTTAAGTCTTCTATTCCGCGACTCTACATCTCACGCCGTCAAGGTGGTCGCGGAATATTGAATCTTGAATGTCTTCACAACAGGAGTATTCTGGGTGCACCACATAGAGTCGCAAATGGAAGAGACCCTCTTCTTAAAATGGTCAGGAAGCACAAAGATGTGGGCGAAGGAGCGTTTCTGTACAAAGCAGCGGAGGAGGCTGCTGAAACATTCGGACTTAACTTTAGTATTAGGCGTGAGCAAAATGCATCAAATCTTATCTATCTCGAGCACTCACTCCTGAAATCCCGGATTAGGAAAGCTCAGGAGAAAAACTTTTGTGAACAGCTCCTCGATAAGAGGATGCACGGTATTTTCCACAGAAATGTGGAGGATCAGTCAATGTCGTGTAAGCTAACGTTTGCTTTCCTTAAATGGCCTGATTGAAGTCGGGTGAGGTGGGTTTCATTTTGGCATGCCAAGACGGTGTCATTTCCACCTTGACATACCATCGCCACATTTTGAGCCAAGACATTTCCGATTATAGATGCAGGGCGTGTCATGCACACCCGGAGCATTTACCACACATACTATCTAGTTGTCCAACTCATGCGGGAACGACCCACATCCAAAGGCACAATGCGGCAGTAAGAGTGCTTTATTACCAACTCTGTCACTCTTACAGCATTAACCTCCATATCGTTCCTCTAAATGCTCCTAGGGAAATCGAGTCAATTTTCGAGAATGGGAAGTACCTCATATACTGGAACTTTATATTCTCGACAATTGTTTCTGTTGCATACTCGAGGCCAGACATGGTTCTTCTTGACTTCGAGAAGCAAACCCTGTTCGTTATCGAACTTTCGTCACCAGCTGACAAAAATATCATAGCCAAGGAGAATGAAAAGAAAGAGGGGTATAACCTTATAAGGAAGTTGCAATGGTTGTGCCCGGAATATTCTGTTAAACTAATCGTCCTTATCATCGGCGCTCTTGAAGTTGCCAAGCTTTCACTCGTTAATAGCCTGAAAAGCGTCCCTGCGGGTCAACAATATACCAAAACACTCGCGGGAAAATTGCAGAAGGCGGTCGTCCTTGGTTCGCTCCGTGTTCTCGGGGTGCACAAAACTTTTGCCGGATCGTCGTATTGATTCCGTTACAGACTTAAACACCTATCTCACAGTCGTTAGACGTGGTTATGACCGAAATTTTATCACGATTTTGCTTGGAGCGTGTGCAGTTTTTCAGATTAGCACGTGTGTGTGTGTGTGTGTGTGTGTGTGTGTGTGTGTGACTTTTTACGTCAAACGGATCATGGCTGTGGAGAAAATTATAATCAACTTACAGAAGCCATTTTGGGCTTAAAACGTTCGTTAAAGAAAGCCCTTGCAAAATAAACGTGGCCCCTCGTGCAAACCAATATGGCAGATCCAATATGGCGACTCAAAGTTATCAAAATTATGCGTTAGTTGTTAAGAAATGAGAAAAAATCACATACCACAAGCAAAAACAATAAATATTTTCAGCTTAAAAGGAAGCTAACAAGTTGGTATTTCAAACCCAGTTTGATTTTTTTTCAAACTCGGAATGGCGGCCCCAATATGGCGTCTCAAAGTTGCAAAAATGCTGAAAAACGCATAATAAGAAGTAATTAAACGGCTAAAAAGTCGTTATTGCTTTTGTTTTTAATATTAAAACAAAGATCGTTATTTTTTCTTTTAAACGAAGTGTATTTTTTCAAACTCAAAATGGTGGCCCAAATATGGCGTCTTGAAGTCACAAAAATGCTGAAAACGCAAAAAAAGAAGTTATTAAACGGCTGAAAATTCGTTATATCTTTTGTTTATGATATTAAACTAAACATTATGGTTTGTTCTTTCAAACCTAGTTTAAATTTTTTCAAATTCAAGATAGTGCTTCCAATATAGTCAAAAACATACATATAAAAGTCTTTATACAATTTTTTATGAATTTTGCTGTTAAAAAAACTCGAAATTTACTCTCTGTGTTTAACAGGGTTGAGTCTGTCTCGATTAGGGCCCGCCTTTTTTGTTTTTTTTTTAATTAAATTTTTTTTATTTGTGTTGGTTTTTTATGCTTAGTTAAAGTTGTAGCTTATTATGTTTAAAGGTTTCCTTACAGAAGAAAATCTTTTAATTATCAGCTCACTTGAATTAACAAATATCCCATGGGCATCATGCATTCCAGTGACTGAAGGTGGATTGGGAAATCTTTTATCTACCAATCTTTTAGCCTTATCATACATTTTTTTATGGTAACAAAAGAAGTTTATACATTTTTATGTGATTTTTTGCCCATGTAAACAGAGATTCATTTGTTAAAATTGCTTAATGTGGTTTAGCTTGCAAGCCGGCACAGTACGCATCAGTTTTAAATTTGCCAGCTACAGAATCAAATTGAGTTATACCATGCGCTATAACACAATTATGCCATTTAGCATTAACACCGAAGTCACTTTTATGTTGCACCAAGTTTACCATTTGATATTGATTTATAATGCTGTCTTGCATTATCTGACACATATATAATCTTTTGAACTTTGGGACATAATTTTAGTACTTCAGGTGTAATAATTTTCTGCATGACATAAACTGCAGTTGTATCTTATATAAAACTTTAATATTTTATTTTGTTTTTTATAATGTATATAGATAGAGTGAACACTGCATTCGTTGTTATTGAAGTGAAAACCCCGTCCGGCATCCTGTGCAACGTAAATGTAATTTTCTGAAAAATCACAATGCAGTATTACTTCTTGCTCTGTAAGATTTTCCCTAAGATTCATGATATACACAGATTGTTTATTGGAGATAAAATGATCTTAAATAAACTTATCCAAATAAGATCTAAATCACTTTAAAAGTATACAATTTTTTTGTTGTGATCAAAAAATATATGATAAGGCTAAAAGATTTGTAAATAAAATATTAGCTAATCCACCTTCAGTCACTGGAATTCATGATGCCCATGGGTTTTTTTTAATTCAGTTCAGATGGTAATTAAAATATTTTCTCCTGACATGAAACCTTTAATCATAATAAGCTACAACCTTAACTAAGCATAAAAAACAAAAACGAACAAAAAATTAGAAAAAAAAAACAAGTTATGCGGGCTCTGATTAAAACAATCTTAACCCTGTTAAACGCAGAGAGTAACTTTGAATTTTGTTAACTAAAAAATTTATAAAAAATTATATAAAGACTTTTATATGTATGTTTTCGAATGTTTTTGTAACTACCAGACGCTATTTGGGGCCGTCATTTTAAATGTGAAAAAAAATTGAACTGGGTTTAAAGGAACAAATAACAAACTTTGTTTTGATATTAAAAACAAAAGCAATAACGACTTTTTAGCCGCTTAAGAACTTCTTTTTATGCGTTTTTCAGCATTTTTGCAACTTTAAGACGCCACATTGGATCCATCATCTTGAATTCGAAAAAAAATTGATCTGGGTTTGTAAAAACAAACAATAATCTTTGTTTTAATATCAAAAACAAAAGAAATAACGACTTTTCAGCCGTGTAATCACTTCTTTTTATGGTTTTTTCAGCATTCTTGCAACTTTGAGACGCCATATTTGGGCCACCATCTTGAATTAGAAAAAAGTCGAACTGGGTTTGAAAGAAATACTTTTTAGCTTTCTTTTAAGGGCATGTGACACAAACTAAGTCGATTTGAAACAAAATCGTCTCGGAGATAGTTTGAGAGATTTGGGTCCTTTTCAAGATCCTTTTAGTGGGCTTTTTAAGAGTGGTGCGACGGTAATATAATGTTCCTTTTGTATTCGTCACGTACCGGGCGGGCAGAGTTATTTACAATAGTTGGTCGTGGCTAATCCGCTCTCCCTTTTCAAATTTCTCTTCAAATTATTAACACTTTTTTTTAATTGATGAATTTTCTCATTATACTTATTTAGAATTATAACTTATATACTGATATACAATTTTCTAGTTGAATTCAAAAATGTTGTCTTTTTTGGCGTATCTCATTCCATTTACTAGAAACGTTCTATTAATTCCAATTTTGAATATTAAAGAAAAAAAGTTAAATATCTGAAGTCATAGAAACCCGTAGATTCCGAATTATTATGTTTTAGGCTGTTAACTATGAAATTAAAAAAAATCTACTTCTAAATTTGAATCCGAAAGCTTAACAAAGGACCCTTCAGTGTCGGCTACTCTATTGAGAAGGCCTCTCTACTTGTTATTTATGATCGTATTCTTATTTTAATTTCGGAAAGGATATATTAAGGCCTTCAGACCATTTAAACGAGCTTCGTGGACCTTTAAAAATATCTACCTGAGTGCCTGTGGAAAATTTCTCTGAGCTTCTTTGGCCTAAAGAATTTTAAGTATATACTCAAAGATTCTTTTCGGTGGAGTAAGAACTTTTTTTGTAAATAAAATATCCACCTGAAACTTTGGAAAATGTATTAGAGTACAATAAAGTACGTTTAGGTACTGCATGTATGTATGTATGCATGCATGTATGTCTGACTGGCTGGCTGTCTGTGAACACGATAACTTTCGAAAAAAAGAATCAATTAGATTGCCCTTTGGTACACTCGTTTAGTGCCCTAAACTGAAGTTCCAGTTTGTTAGCCAGCCATTTTATATGAAAATTCAACAAGTGGGCACATTTTGAATATTTTTGAGACCACTTTTTTCAAAATTCAAAAATTCTCTGTGCCGTTATTCATATTATTCAAAAAGTCGAAGAATTTATCCGTCTAACTTTTTTCAAAAAATAAAAAATTACCAAAGTTATAGCATTTACAAAATTCCAAAAAACACGCGAAAATGGACATTTTAGGCCAAATAACGTATGATGTGAAAAAAGTCAAGGAAAGAAAAATGTTGCTTTTTGAATGCCCCAAAAGATCATCATAACAATTTTTTATATTTATTTAAAAAATCAAAATTTCATATTTTGAAAGCATACAAAATTATGAAAAATCCAAAAATTACATTTTTGGCTAAATTATGCAAAATACCGTAAAAGATTAAGAGACAAAAATTGTGCAGTTGAAAAAGATCTCCAAATTTGTTATCAACCACTTTTTGATAGGATTTATAGTTTTGTATCTAATCATGAAAAACATGATTTACAGTAAAAAACAAAAAATCTGCCCACTTCGTGGGCACATTCTAATCACAACTTTTGTCATTTAATTTCTTTTTCGTCTTGTGTGTGGGGTTTCAAAAAATTTAATTAATACTTTGTTATTTTTTCATGTTAATACATTTTCATCAGAGAAGGGATTAGATTTGTGTAAAATTAAACCCCACCCTCCCAGTTTTTGTCAAAAATTCAGGTTTAGAGACCCCTTGAATCCGAAAAATACGTTTTTACGTATGTGTCTCTTTTTATGCCTGTCTGACTATGAGCACGATTACTTTTGAACAAATAATCTATAAGATTGGCCTTTTATACACTCTTTTAGTGTCCTAAGCTAAATGCCAAGTTCGTTGGTCAGCCATTTTGGATAAAAATTCTAAAAGTCAGCTTATTTTGAAAGTTTTTGAGATCACATTTTTTCATCAATCAAAAATTCTCTGTATCTTTGTTTATAGCACTTGAAAAGTAAAATGTTAATTTTCGAAAGCCCTACAAGATTATCATAATAACTTATTGAATTTTTTCGATAAATTGATAATTCAAATTTTGATCAAACAAAAAGTAATAAAAAATTGTATTTTGTTGTCAAACTATGCAAGGTAGGAACAAAATTATGAGACAAAGATTATGCACCCAAAAAATATCTAAAAATTTTTTATTAATCACTTTTGTATAGGGCGCGTAGTTTTTGTTTTACTTATAAAAAAAACAGTGAAAATACAAAACTTAAATTACATTTTTGGTAAAATGACACAGGATATAAGAGAAAGGTTCTTTAAAAAAAATTAAAATTTTTTTTGAAATAATTTCTTGATAAAACGCGTGGTTTTCGTTTGAATGGTAAAAAATAATATTATAAATGATGAAATTGATTGTTTGGAAAAACGGCACAAGACAAATTAAAATATTCATAAGGGCGTGTGTTCCAAAACGTAGCTACAAAATTCCCTTCACCTATTTTTTCATACGACAGGCCGTTTTTTAAACTTTCAGCATACCAAAATTTACCAGTTTTTTTATTCTCTAAAACGGCTTTTTTCTGATTTATATTTTCAAACTCAAAACATGAAAAATAAACAAAAATTATGATTCAAAGTATTAAAAGGGCACTTTCTGAAGCAAGGAATTTGATACGAAAACATTCTTTAAAAAATTGAAAACGGAGAAGCCTTTAGTTTTAAATAGTCTGTGCAGGAAATTCAGGCGCGAAGCGCGAGAACTAACAGTTCGCCATTTTGAGACAAATATAAAAGAAATTCTGAAAAAAATTGAGATGAAATGACACATGTTAAAGATAATCTGTGCCAAATTTGGTGAGAAAAAAAAACGTTTACGAGATATTT
>NC_046661.1:24396462-24397533 GCF_010883055.1 Belonocnema kinseyi
CAGCAAAAGCCTCGTGCACCCTAAGAACACGGAGCGACCCAAGGACAACCGCCTTCTGCATTTTTCCCGCAAGTGTTCTAGCATATTGTTGATACGCAGGGAAACTTTTTAGGCCATTAGCAAGTGAAAGCTTGGCACCTCCAAGAGCGTCGATGATAAGGACGGTCAATTTAACAGAATATTCCGGGTACAATAGTTGCAACTCCCTTCTAAGGTCTCGATACCTCTCTTTCTTTTCATTCTCCTTGGTTATGATGTTTTTGTCAGCTGGTGCCGAAAATTCGATAACAAACATGGTTCGCTTCTCGAAGTTAAGAAGAACCATGTCAGGCCTCGAGTGAGCAACAGAAACAATTGTCGAGAATATAAAGTTCCAGTATATGCGGCACTTCCCATTCTCACAAACCCTCTGTACCAGACTTCAATCCGGGCGATTTAAGGAAAGCAAACGTTACCTCACAAGCCATTGACTGATCCTTCACATTTCTGTGGAAGATATCGTGAATCCTCTTATCGAGGAGCTGTTCACGAAAGTTTTTCTCTTGTGCTTTCCTACTCCGGGATTTCAGGAGTGAGTACTCGAGATAGATTAGATTTGATGCATTTTGCTCACCCCTAATACTGAAGTCAAGTCCGAGTGTTTTAGCAGCCTCCTCCGCTGCTTTGTACAGAAATGCTCCTTTGCCCACTTCCTCGTGATTCCTGACCATTTTAAGAAGAGGGTCTCTTCCATTTGCAACTCTAGGTGCTGTACCCAGAATAATCCTGTTGTGAAGACATTCAAGACTCAATATTCCGCGACCCCCTTGACGGCGTGAGACGTACAGTCGCGGAACGGAAGACTTAAGATGCATGCTTTTGTTCATGTGCGTAACCTTTCTTGTCCCGATATCAAGAGATCTGAGCTCGTTCTTCGTCCACGGAACTACTCCAAATGAATAGAGTAGTACCGGGACGGAAAGCATGTTTATTGCAGATACTTTGTTCCTCGCCGACAGTTCTGAAGACCAAATCTGTCGGATGAGACGTTTGTATCTGCTTCGGAGAGTATCCTTTATAGATGTCACATCC
>NC_046661.1:24397633-24398770 GCF_010883055.1 Belonocnema kinseyi
ACCCTCGAGTTTTAGGGGTTGCCTGTAAATAGGCAAAATTAGTATCTCTTGTGTGATCCTTCGGAAAAGTAGCATCTCACAGGAGAAACGTTATAGCGCTAACTTCAGTAACTCCCTCCGCGACGACGTCACGTAAGATTGAGACGGGAGAGCCTAAACCCTCTGGAACTTGTCCGATCATTTGTTCTGTAGAAAAAAAATTCCAATATATTAGAGTCTTATTCGGTTAAGTTCTCTCTCCGGGTGCCCAATGGGATAGCATCCCCTGAAGCTGTCGAGACAACAGACTTGATTTTTGAAGCGATCTTTGCGTGTCAGTATAAAATCTCAGAATTTATTCTTTTTTTCCGAATTTCGCCGAGTTTTCGAGCCGACTAGAAATTTCTTAGGGTAAAATTCCCTTCTTTCAAAACGCGATTAATTTTTGTGATATGTATTTGAAGGCTGAAGCCTCGAACTTGCTATAAAGATTTTATTTTCAGGATATTTCCTCTGACTTCTTTGAGCGACTATATGCATAATCCCTATAACTCCGTCAGTAGAAGCAGATTCTAAATGTTTATGATCTGTCGATCACCCTACAATTCGTCTACGAGAGACTTAGAGGCTTCAAACCCTCTATACCCTGTCAAAAACACGTTTCGTTGAGTGAAGACTAGACTAAGAAGATCGAATTCCAGAAAATGAAAATAAGAGCCAAGTGTCGGTATAAAAATTCGTATACCGACTGTTAGACCGAGTGGCCTAAGACCCTCGCTATGTAATCGAACGTCCTAGGTAGCCTTTTTCGCACCTAGATATTAAAACCTGAGCGACAGGCAATATAAAAATAAGAGGCTAATAATTATCCATTGTATTCAATTGGGACGATTCCAAAGTGACCACGTGTGGTGGCAATATCATCATTAACTAAAGTAAGGGATTTAGAAACAAGAGTAATAGATCTTTTTCTAAACTGTCAGGTGTTTCTCGTGAAAATGCCTCTCGAAACTTGGGTGTAGTGTCTCCTTGTCCTTTCTGGCCAGGGAGAGACTAGGAGTGGAACCTCCAAGTAGGTCCCCGCTGGTAACATTTTCAGGTCCATTCGTGTGCCTGCAAATGGCTAACCACTCTCCTTTAACGAGGCACCTGGGTCTT
>NC_046661.1:24398870-24407040 GCF_010883055.1 Belonocnema kinseyi
CACAAAGAAGCTTTGAAGCTTCAATGAGGAATCAGTCCAAGCTAAGAAGACCCAGGTGCCTCGTTAAAGGAGAGTGGTTAGCCATTTGCAGGCACACGAATGCACCTGAAAATGTTACCAGCGGGGACCTACTTTGAGGTTTCACTCCTAGTCTCTCCCTGGCCAGAAAGGACAAGGAGACACTACACCCAAGTTTCGAGAGGCATTTGCATGCCACTCTCCCTTAGAAAAGGTAGTATCATTGAACCTTCATACTACTTATATTTTCGCAAAACTAAAAATAACGCATCTTTTCTTCATCATAAGAGTGTATATTTGCATTATTCCGATAGCCTGTCAGTACATTACATCGTTCTATTATACGAACTATTTTATATTAGGAATTAGAGATCATTGTATTTTGGTGGGATAGATCAGGTGTAATGAATAAACAAATGTTTTACCAAGAGAATCTTATTCTTTCTCCATGAGAAGCCTTTTTTCTTTGAATTTAATTAGCATATAAGTCCGGTTATTAAATTAACCCTTATTAGATAATCATGCCAAAAGCTGGCGGTTACAATCAAATGTACACTTCAGGTACCTAAATATTGTAATGGAATAATATTAACGTGAAAAGTCTTAGAGGACATAATTTAAAATTTAAATATTAATCGCTGGGGCGTTCAGTTTTCTGTTCAGGTGAAAACTAGGGATTCGAACGAAATTCAGGGGAATTTTTAGATATTTGCCAATTATTTCGACAAATTTAAAAGAATTTGGCTAAAAACTAAGCTTAGTCTAAAAAATTATGAAAACATAATGAGCCTACGTAGGTAGAATGTCAAAATTATGTGTTAATCGTATTTTATATAAAAAAGAATGAACAGGAAAGTAACAAAACTTTCGTTACATTCCTTTTTGTTTCTTTCCACAAAAAACTTTGACGAAACACAAATTTGAAAATGTGCCTCCGTAGCTGCATAATTCTGAAGTGACTTTTCATACTTAGCATTAATTTCATGTCATTTTTTTAAAAACCGGCCGTAGTATAAGAAATGTAATAATTTATGAGAAACTAACTAATTTTATTTATTTTGTTTTGTAGACATTATGAAATTTTATAATTACAATTTTGCAAATCTTTCCTGAAAATGCTTAAAATTATAATTTACTCTTCTCGTACACATGCTCAAACTTTACAATTACAATATTTCGAATCGTTACTCAAAATGCTTAAAATGATGCCTAAGTTTTCTCGTACACATGATCGAATTGAGCGTGTATATTTACCATAGCTGTATCGCCAAGAAGTAACATATTTTCAATTAGTTTTTATCGAGGATTCTTGATTTCGAAATCCTCTTTGTTACCGTTTCCTGCGCTTTACGGTTAAGTAAAATCTCTGCAGTTCTATTTTTCTTTTTTCAGATTTTTGGTGTAATTCAGGAAGTTGAATTTCATTCGATTTTACTTTCCTTTTTCTGGAATTTGTTCGCAGTTTGTCGACAAGATATTTTACTTTCCTCTTGAGTTGTGAGTAGATCTCAGGATCGTCAGCTTCTTTTGGATAGCCCATCACTGTGTTCCAGAGAGTGTTTAGTCTTAATTCAATATTGACAGCGTCGGAAAGATGATTCGTTTGCGACGTGAATGAAACTGCTACTACCTTTTCCCGGTCATGAAAGTTGGCTACAGTCTGCTGAGACTCGCCATTTAAAACACGACACTCTGGACATGTGAGTGGGCATCCTTGATATATATTGTTTGCGATGAAATCAACAATATAAGGAAATTACCCAGACGTAGATGATTGCACAGTCCATTCAGTTGACGATTCATTTGAAATCAGCTCATCACTAATTTCAACGGTTTTATTATGGCTCTGGCCAATTTGCTGCATGCGATTCGTTGGCTTGGATTTCATTTCCCTAGCAAATTTCAGTAGAAGTGTTGTGCATTTATCGACTCGTCTGTTTTGTTTCCCATCCAAGTTGAAATACTTTAGTTTCTTATGCATTGCCTCCATAAACATGTTTTTCGTTAGACCAAGTCCGAGTCTGTAGCAGTATGCCAATTTTTTGCTTCGATCTGCGTAGTATTGTTGCAAATACTTGCCAAACTTTTTTGTGTCTTCATCTTTTGCGCATATTTGAACAGAAGATTTTATTATCTGCGTGAATTGTTGAATATCTGTGGTTTCCATCAGAATCCTGCACGCCTTGTAAATTTCCGCTTGCTTCACATGTTCCTTCATTTTTATCTTCTTTGCTCTCTCCAGTATTTATCAACGTGCCACAAACAGAGTAAATAATATTTTGGTATGCTTATAACTGCACACCAAGCATTATAGAATGTTTTTGTGTCGTTAGGCATAAAAATGTCTGCTGAAATAATACCGACTTTTTGCTTAATTACATTAACATATAAACTCATTGCAGCAGTATCTGTCCTGTTACTTAGACAAAAGGAAACGCAGCAACCCGCTGTGAAGTCGTCGACTTTTAACATATTTCAATTGGAAATCGTGTCCTGCGGTCGCATGCGTAACTGTCTAATAATTTTTTTATACTAACTCTTTAATCATTTCCTGTTGGTAATTTGTCATTAAAACTAGCATAAAGTCTTTTTTTCGAGAAATTGGTCTGCTTCACCTTGTCGCTTATAGAAAAGAACAGGGCAATCTTCGCCCAACCATTTTTTCTGTTCAACCCATACATCCACTTGGATGACATCATTTTTATTCGTAATATCACGATTTAAATCAATTTCCTTTATAATATTATTCAAATCTCTTATTTCAACCAAGTGAATTTTTTTGAAGCCAAATGCACAAGACAGGGATTCTCGAATATCATTAAAAATATTATCCATTGCAATACCTTCGCTAAGTTTCCCTGCCAGCATGCAACGCTCGTATTCCGTGAGACGCATGCATTTGATGGTTTGTGTATGTCCGACGTGGGTTTTTAAAAATATTACGCTGACTTCATCCTTTTTATGTGTGACTGACATACGCGCTGGACGTGTTTTACCGATCTTGGCGCTCTTTCTCCAATGCAATTGGCTGCTTTCGGAATTCAATTTGGTGAAACCAGATCTGTGGCAAGCATAGTATTATCTCGTATTCGGACATCCTGCTGTTTTGACGAAAGCCAAATTCTCTTCAGCTTTCATCTGAGTTTTCCATTTTTTATTTCTGCAACGTAAATTAAAAACAACGAGAGTTAGAGACGATCCATTTGATAAAGTTCATAATTAAGCTAATAAAAGTATAACAAAAAAGACAGATCTTTTTAATTCTGTCAGAAAAGGTAATCCATTTTCATTCTTATGAAATTCATGGATTATTATGCAGAATTTTTAAACAATGGCATCATTGATTATTTTATTTAAAAAATCATTGATACACTGTTACAAATTGTCTCCATTTAAGGCAAAATGGATTTAAAACATTTTAATATAATAGGATATAATGAATTCTAATTGTTTTAAATAAACGATCTCATCGTGTAAAAGTTTTTAAGTTTCAAACATGTGCGTGTGTGTGTGCTTTGTTGGAAAACCAATAAGATCTATTATTATTATTTTATATTTCAAAACTGTCCTCGGGTGACCCCAGTTTTTCAGCGTAGCCGCGGACTAAGTCTAAGACTAAGAGAAATAATAATAATAAGAAGAAAAACACGAAACTTACCAAGTTCTGACGTGAATTCAAGTTTCTCTTCTTCTAAAGGTGTTTGATGTTGTTTAGTGATATAGTCTTTCAATTCACAATAAGAACTCAATTAATCCTCACACAACGCGAACGGACAAAGTATTTTTTCCAATACTTCCTTTAGTTCTTGATTTTACTGTTTGCACATATGCCTTCACATACTTTTTTTACAGGTGAATTCACAGCTACAAATTAGAAAAGTAATTTTTTCTGCATTAGCAGTTTGACTAGTAGATTTTGAACTCTCGCAGTAATTAAAATTTTCGTTTCCATCTAACTTTCTGTGATACTCCTTTAGATTTTCAGAAAAAGATTTACGATTTAGAATGGGTTCAGAATGCATGATAATAAGGATGGTCATCAAGTGACCCATCTCCTGTACATTGATGACCTGAAGCTGTATGCTAGTTACGCGCACAAGCTGCAGAAAGTCATCGATGTTACAGAGCAGTTTTCCAATGATATCCATATGGAGTCCGGACTAGATAAATGCAGAACGGTGCATTTAATAAAGAGGGCAATTAGGGACCACAGAGTTAGAAAACGAGTTCGAAAATGACATCGAGGCAACGGTTGCAGGCGAATCATGTAAATATATGGGTATTCTTGAATCTAAAGGTATTCAGCATACTATAATTGAGACAAACCTAACGACTACCTTCACTACGAGACTCAGATTGATTACGAAGAGTTTTCTAAATTCGGCAAACAAAATCAGGGCAATCAACACATATGTTATTCCTGTCCTCACATACTCCTTCGGGCTCATCAAGTGGTCCAACATCGACCTTGAAAAGTTAAAGAGAATCGTCCGCGTAGAAGTGACGAAGCACCGAATTCACCATAAGAATTCCGTGATTGAAAGGGCAGTTCTAGCACTTCATAGAGGGGGTCAGGGTGTTGTGGATGTCAAAAAACTGTGCGAGACACAAGTTCCACTGTTAAAGAACTGTTTTGAGCGAAAACGAAATGGTGCGCTTTAAAGCATCATCTGCAAAACGGTTCTTGACTACACGCCCTTAAATTCGTCCTCGGATGGGGCCTTGAACATGAGGGAAGGAACCATAGAGGAATGAGATATACAATGGAGAATGAAGGCTATCCACGGCAAGCACCCCAAAACGTTCGATCAACATGAAGTGAATAGTGAGGCATCCAATATTTGGCTAAGAAAATGTGTTCTGTATCCAGAGATTAAAGAATTCGTCATTGCGATACAGGATAAGGTTGTCAGGACCAGAAATTATCGCAAACACTCTTCACATCAGGATGTGGTTGATCGGTGCCGATTTTGTGGAGATACCAACGAATCCATCGAGTACATTATTGATGACTGTCGCGTAATGGCTCAGAGAGAATATACGCACAGACATAATAATGTAGCAGGCATTATACATTAAAAACTTGCCGTAAACCTAGGACTCTTAAGAGAATGGATGCCCTTCTATAGATACACTCCAATGTCCGTTTTAGAAATCGTTAGAGCCAAAGAAATGACATTTTTTGAAAGTATTTTAATTTGTAACCAAAGAAATAAATTTTTAACTTAAATAGATGAATATACAAACAAGAAGAATAATTTTCTAAAAAGGAGATCAATTTTCAAACACATAGTGGATTTTTACACTAAGCGATCATACTTTTTGAAAAGACAAACAAATTAGAAAAAATTAGTTATATTTTCAACCTAAAAATTATTTGTTGAACTAAAGTAGCGAATCTTAAACAAAGCAAGTAATTTTTCTAATAGAAAAGATTATTTTTTATCAAAAAATAATACACGAACAAAAAAGACCAATTTTCGACGATATAGTTAAATTATCAAACAAAGAGAACAAATTTCAACCGATAAAATTCTAACCAAAAACACTTTAATTAAAAAAAAGAAAGATAATTTTTCTCTAGCACAAATAAAAATAAATGAAAATAGATGAATACAAAAAATTTAACGAACAATGGAATAGTGACATTTTAAGATTTAAAAAAATTTGATTTTTCAAATATATACTTCAATTTTCTACAGGAGAAGTGAATTTTCAATTAAAAGAGAAAAAATTGTTAACTAAAAATGGAATAGTTGAATTCTCTGTTGGAAAGATAAACTATCAAACAAGAAAAGCAAATTTTCCAATAGAATTATCGCTCTTTCAGCGATAGGCGGGAATTTTCAATTATAGTAATGAATCTTCAGCTAAACATTACTTTTTAGCAAAATAGTTTAAATTTAAGCCAAAATAGATGAATTTTCAACGAAAAATTAAATAGTTGATATTCCAACCAAAAATTATTTTATTATTAAAGAAAAAACAGTTGACTTGAAACAAAAGAGTAATTTAAAATAAAATACTTAATTTTTAAATTCATAAATTAATTTTTAACAAAAAAACACACATTTTTTATAAAATAGTACATTTTAATCAAAAGAAATGAATTTGAAACTAAAAAAACTTGAAAAAAATGAAAAAATAGTTTACTTTAAAAACAAATAATCTGGAACCTAAAAAGGAGGTTTGAACGAGATACATAATTTTTCAACCAAACATAAACAATTTTCAACCTAAAAGATAAATTTTCAAACGAGAAGATTATCTTGCTACAAAAAATTCGAGCTTCCAACTAAAAAATTAATTTTTTATTAACAAAAATATTGTTAACAAAGTAGTTGTTTAAAGTTCTAATGTTTTATCTTTATGAGATTTTCTGCGACTGAAAATTATTCAATTTATCGACATCGCCTATTTCAAAGCTATTTTCGGTTTCCTTATTACTTAAACGAATGTTTGAAGTCACGTGACTTCTCAGTTTGAGTGTGTGATGATAGCCTTGCCGCTTGAGAAAACCAGTGTGAAATAAAACTTGAACTATTTATTATTTCTGACGATTCTTCTCTGTCTATTCCGGAACTGGAAAAATTAAATATTTCTAAACATAAACATAAAACAAATGGTCCTTCGAGCCGGATAGAAGATCGTGAAAAAACATTCAATCTGAAAGCGTCTATTAAATGCAGTTGTTGGGCAGAATTGTTAATAAAAATGAAAAATATTGTCAAACGTCAGTTTCCTCCACTAGAATATTAATTTAGGGATAAAATAAACAATTGTAGAAAAAAATGGATTTTTTATATCAAAGAGTGACAGTTGCATGCATTTGTTAATCAGTATTGTTTATAACAATGGTGTATATTTTGATGCTTTATTTATGTCATCGAATTTTCATTTTTGAAGGCTGCATTGTACAGCAATAAACGATTTTGATCATAAATTTTCTTATAACAATTGAACAGATTCCACGAACTTCATCTAAGTTATAAGGATTTTCTAATCGATTGTAAATCTTTCAGTTTTGCACATTTTTGAGGTAAAATCAAATAATGCTACAGAACAGGCAGATTAAACATGAGAAATTATGGTTTTTTGGCATTTTGCAAATTGAATAACAAAAAACACAGACTTTTGAGCAAAATCGCCTTCGAAATACCCCTGTCTTGAACACTCGAGAGATCTGTTTCGAGTACTGCACGATTAGCTTTTTGAGGGATTCTCGTGGTAAGTCACAAGAAATCTGGAGTTAGTCCGAGGGAGGTCTCTGCTAAATTTTCGTTATTCCGGTGGCACCCATTGTTAGCCTGACTTCCTGATTTCTGAGTGACCAGCCCCTCGCCCTTTTATCAATAATTTCATTCTTTACATGCAAAAGTTGTATTTTTCAGCATTTTACAAAATATTTTTGTGTGATTATAAATTAAAAACAATAAATATTAAATAGAAGTACTGCTCGTCTTGGAGTCATACAAATTTAATTCAAGATATAATCACATGTCTTCAAGTCATAGAAACTTTTTCTGCAAGACATCAATTGAAGTCTGGCTCCGTCTTGAAAATCAGACATGCTGAAGTTCGACTTTCCGTCTTCAACATGTCTTTATTGGCGGCAATTTAAGTTGAAACCAATTCCAAGAATGTTTATTCTGATGGAGGTAGGAGGGGGGGGGCTGGAAACGATTATATAGCAAAATCACGCAAGTT
The DNA here is from genome assembly GCF_010883055.1 of Belonocnema kinseyi. Taxonomy (NCBI): domain Eukaryota; kingdom Metazoa; phylum Arthropoda; class Insecta; order Hymenoptera; family Cynipidae; genus Belonocnema; species Belonocnema kinseyi. The sequence goes on from NC_046661.1 coordinate 24,406,596, forward strand.
TGCATTTACACGTTTCACTCATAACGCGTATATTATTTTTCTTGATGAGAATGTGCAGGGAATTACGCGGCTTGAGTAACGAGTAACGACGAAGACCCAATTTCCATCTGTCAAACGTGACGGACGAAGGATAACAGTACTGGTTGGCGCTTTTTAACCTCTTTAGTGTATAGTATGCGGCAAAAGGCTATTTTCGTGATGTTCGACATGTTACGAAAGCCGCCGTTCTCCACGTTCGTCTCAAGAAATGTGCTTTTAATAAGTATGGCTTGTGTGCTTACATTGCATTTTATTGCAATGTTGTCTTTTTTGGAACAAGTCTTTTTTTACGTAAATTCATTTCTTCGGTTGAAAATTGGAATATCTTGTTGTAGATTTGATTGTCTTTTATTCATAATTTTTTTAATGCAAATTTAATTGTTCCGATTTTTGTTAAAAGTATATC
>NC_046661.1:24407140-24408366 GCF_010883055.1 Belonocnema kinseyi
GAGTACGCAGCGTAATTCTTGCATGCGTGGCTCTACAACGATGGACGAACCCCTTTCCCTAGCTTCTCGTGGGAACAACAATGACAACATCAAACATAGTTTTAGTAAATGTGTTTCAAAACAACAGAACGCGCAGGGCTCTCGACAATGGGTCGGCCAACAATGCCGACCAATCTAGAGCTGGGGGAGCCAATGGAAAAGGATTCAGTGCGATGGATCGGCGGGATCTGGCGACCTTTAGGTGGATGGAGCGACTGAATCACGAATTGCTAGAGTGCTACGATGCGAGTGGGGCCCCTGAGCGGGGTTACATGGCACGGCTGCATGCTCTGTGGTGCGAGAAACACCCGGAGCTATCGCACCTTTCGCAGCAACGTCTGTGAAAATATGCTGAACTACTCCGAAAAGGGGGCTATGTAAGCGGTACGCCTACTCTACCACAGATAGAGCAAGCTGGCAACAGAAAAAGAGAGGCGGCACTAAGACCAACCGCGGGCAGGCATCCAATAGAGGAAGAGCGATGCTTTACGACCCGGAGAAACATCAACACCAAGGTTTCTCTCAAGCCTAAAGATCTGGCTGAAATGGATGATGAGCTTCTTGGACATTTATCCGAAGAATCCGACCTTTGAGCTATCAATTATTGTATGTATAATGCAGCGAAGGGTTTGGCCGATGCGAACCGTAAAACAAAACCAACAGTTGATCATAAGACCAAATGACGAATGCATCAACTTGCCATAAATATAGGCTGGGAAAGACAGTACGCGTCCCAAATTCAGTGTGTGATTGACTACATCACATCGAACAGGAATTTTACCGCCAAGGTTCGAAAGTTCGCGCGCGAACTCCGGACGCGTTATCACACACGTAATAATTCAAAGCTGCTAACCATCAGACAGCATATTGTTTTGAGAATACGGATACCATCTGACGCAAAGAGAGGTTCAGAGCGGAGGGAGAGGTGGGTCAGAGAAAATCAACAGTTTCTCTCTGACCCATCTCGACTCTTCGAAGACCCTACAGTTACTGTCGAAAACCCACCCAAACCAGAGAAGGTTGAAGTATTTTTGGAGACAAGTCTACGAAGTTCAGCATAGACTTGAGGAAGACTCGGAAAATATTAATACGAGGGTGGATTGATAAGTTTCCGGCCTGACCAAGAGATGGCGCCACTAGGCCTACCTTGAGGTGGCGTTCTGTAGTACCATCCTTAGATAGCTTGT
>NC_046661.1:24408466-24411169 GCF_010883055.1 Belonocnema kinseyi
GCAGATTTGGTCTTCCGAACTGTCGGCGAGGAACAAAGGATCTGCAACGAACATACTTGCTGTCCCGGTAGTACTCTATTCATTTACAGTGGTTCCATAGAAGAAGAACAGGCTCAGATCTCTTGATATCGTGACATGAAAGGTTATACACATGAACAAAAGCATACATCTTAAGTCTTCTGTTTCGCGACTCTACACCTCACGCCGCCAAGGTGGTCGCGGATGCTGCTGAAACAATCGGACTTAACTTCAGTATTAGGGATGAGCGAAATGCATCAAATCTTATCTATCTCGAGTACTCACTCCTGAAAGCTCACTCTTGAAATCCATGCACACCCCGAGCATTTATTACACATTCCATCTAGTTGCCCAACTGATGCGGGAACGACCTACAGCCAAAGGCACAATGTAGCATTAAGAGTGCTTTATTACCATCTCTTTCACTCTTACTCCTTTAACCTTAATGTCGCTCCTCTAAATGCTCCTAGGGACATAGAGTCAATTGTCGAGAATTATAAGTGCCGCATATACTGGAACTTTATATTCTCGACAATTGTTTCTGCTGGGCTCGGGTGCAGTTTTTCAGATTAGCACCCGCTTGTGTGTGCTTACATTGCCTTATAAATGTGTGTAATGTCACTCTAATTTAGTACTGAATTTCTACTTTTTAAAATAATTAATCAATTTCAAAAATCTTAATACTTCTAGGGTAAATTATCGACTGAACAACAGACTAACCAACTCATTGGTAATTTTTCCTTCTGAACCCAAGAAATTACTTGCCAAATATTATTTGTTAATAATAAAAATATGTAGGAGATATGCTGTAAGTTTCCTGATTAAAAAGTATTTGGTCTTACGTTCCATCTTGACGAACTTTGACGGCCTTTGACGGCCTTTGTATGTCTGGCAAGAACACTCTTATAACAGCGTCCTAAACGAACATCACTTTTGTGTTCCTCTATCCTATCTTAAGAAGTCTGCCAGTTTATCCCACGTAATACATCTTAGAGATCCTACAAGTGTCTTATAGACAACACCAACCCTTTCAAAATTATCTAAAGGATCTTTGCAAAAAATTATCAGCGAATCCATTCTAAATGGCATGCGGAAAATAGTGGAAGAACAAAAGTATTAAACGTACTATATTCCTTTAACTCTTTTTGATTATCTACAAGTAAAGTATTAATCTCTTTGTTTTTGATTTGTTGAATTCTAATTGCAGTATGTTTTTCAATTAACTTTTTTGAATAATGATTCAGAAAAAGAATATTCCTAAAAATATTCAAATTTCTTGTGTGAAATGAATAATGGGACAAACCTAGAGCTCTGTCAACTAAGCTTTAATTACTGCAATTTTGTTTTGAAAGGGATGAGCAGAAAGGAAATTTAAAATGCTACCTGAATATGTACTTTTCTGTACCAATTGGTAATAATATTACCATCCCAACCCTTAATTACTTCTATGTCCAAAAAACAGATTTTATAATCCTGTTGTATTTCATGAAATTTATTGCATTTGCAAATTAAAATGAACTTAATACACATTTACATTAAACCTATTTACTATATACACTGTTAGAAAAAAGTCACTGAATCACACCGATAAGTAAATGTTTTCCGCTCTGAAAATAAAGCGTGTTATCCTAAACCTTATAGATGCAAATTTCGGTGTCGAACGTGAGAGCGTACCTTTTTAATCTCAGCCAGTGCGGCTATTGACAGTTCTTGCTCCGTTCTGGTGTTACACGGTGTGTAGGACAGCCTCGCGCAGAGCCGAAAATGCACGAGCAAGAACCCGAGCTATTAGGGGGAGTTTTTAAGTAAACTGAATTTTGCAGGGTGACAAGGGAATGAAAGTTCATCCAATTTTTCTATGTTATATCACTATAGATAAAAATAAGGAATTTAATTCTTATTAAACCTTCTTGCGCAATTTTGTTGCACAATTTTTTTTAAGTTTACGTTGGTTTACAAAATTGAATTTAAAAATTTGAAAATAAATAAAACTTGTGAAGATTTTGTTTGTTTAATTTTGTAAGGTTTCACGGAAATGAACGAAATTGTTTTAGGTTCCTAGCAATAATTCAAGTAAATTTTTTATTGCCAAAAATTAATTTCAAGAGATTATTTTAAAACATTTCAAAACATTAAAAAATGTTTCAAAAATTATGAAAGTTCATGCATTTTTGAAAATTAAACTAATTTGATGAAAATTAGTTGGTTATAAATTTATTTTTTTTTAAATGATAATGTAACCGTTTTCGTTGAAAATTTATCTATTTTGTTAAAAATTCGTTTTTTTTGTTGTTTTGTAATTCATTTATAAAATTTTAAATTTCTGTTTTCTTTAGGAAATGATTGGTTTGAAAATTAAATTATTAGTTTGCAAATTCGAGTTTCTGCTTGAAAATTTTTTTATTTTTTTGAAACTTTGATTTTTTGGGTTTTATAATTGTTTTTAACTGAAAATGTAACTATTCAATTTTTTCTTGAAACATTATTTTTCAGTTGAAATTCAACTATGTGGTTGAAAATCCATGCATTTTATTGCAATGTTGTCTTTTTTGGAAGAAGTCTTTTTGTACGTAAATTCATTTATTCGGTTGAAAATTGGAATATCTTGTTGTAGATTTGATTGTCTTTTATTCATAATTTTTTTAATGCAAATTTAATTGTTCCGATTTTTGTTAAAAGTATATC
>NC_046661.1:24411269-24417928 GCF_010883055.1 Belonocnema kinseyi
TACACTTAAATTTATTGAAATACATATTTTAAATATTTCGAAAAGATTTCACAAAGATTTGAATGATTTTCCAAACATGTCGCGAACATTTCAGTGATTTCCCAACGATTAAAAATATTAGGCAGAGATATATTTTAGACTTAAATTATTTCACAAGGACTTTCAGGACATTACTCGATCGAAATTTATATTTCCTGCGTAAAAATTTTTTCCTGGATGCGGAAAATTCGGTAGTAAATTAACTTTGCTGGATAAAAACTACCCTTAGTATTTAAATTACCTGGAAACAGATCAGACACGATATTTGTATGTATTTTGTGCCGCCGAATACGAATCCGAGACTAGTTTCTCTCCAGCACATGGGAGTTTTCGCCAAGATGCGGAAAATTCCTTATGAAATCAGCTTTGTCGGATATGAAATAATCTTTGTTACTAAAATCGCCCGAGCAATATCAGGCATGATATTTTTATGCATTTTGGGGAGCTGAACACGAATCCGACATCATTTTTTTTCAACACGTCATGATCTTCGACTAGACGGGGAGAATTCCCTATAAAATCAGGTTTGTCGGGTATGAAATAATCCTTGTTATTGAAATCGTCTGGAAAAGGGCCAGGCATATTGTTTGATGTATTTTGGTGCGAGAATCTGAATGTGTGACTAGTTTTCTCACCATCACGTAGCGTGTTCCCCCTAGACGTGAAAAATTTCTTAGAAAGTCATATTTTTCGTATATGAAGTAGCTCTTGTTTTCGAAATCTTCTGTAAACAGGTCAGAGTATAATATCTTTATGTATTTCCGTTATCTAAATACGAATATGACATTATTTTAATCTCATACCATCACTGTTTTACACTAGACGCGAAAAATTCCCTAGAAAATCAGCTTTTTTATACATTGAATAATCTTGGTATTAAATTCATCTGGAAGGCGGCCCATAAAATCATATCTTGATGTATCATGGTGTGCTGAATACGAATCTGAACTTGTTTATTCGATCGCCACACTGAAAGCGAATTTAACCAGAGTTTTTCGGCATGAACTAGGTTTCCATACTAGAATTATAATTTTATTATATTGTTTTTCTGGTCTCAAGCACACATTTATTACTGTGAGATCTATGGAGTGGTTTTCTTTTTCACTTTAATCCTTTTCTCTTACAACCTTTTTGCAACATCCAGCAGAAGTCTGCCATTATATCCTCATCCCATCGTCCTTGATACCAATGCTCCTATGTCTTCATATCCTGATGGAATCATTCTTCCTGTTCCTCACTGAAATATTTGCATTTGCTTGTAAAGTAACCCTAATATGCATGAAGAAAATGCAATTTAAGAATCACCAGACAACCTAGTTTCCTGAATTTTGCAACCATAGCAGACACTATCTTCCTGTAATTTTAATTTCTGTTATTACCAAGAAAGTGTTGTACAACTTTCTTGAAACTGACCCATGCCATCTTTTGAGCATCACTCAATATGCCTATAAAGTTGTCATTCTTTATTATGGTGCGAATTAGTGGACCATCAAACATACTATCTTTCAGTTTATTTTCAGAAATAGCCGGAAATTTATGACCCAAATAAGCAATGCATTGTCTGTCTTTGTTTATTTCTTTGATACATTGTTTCATCAATCCAAGCTTTATATGAAGGGGTGGCAGAAGGATTTTTTCAGGATCGAAATGTGGTTCTTTTATCACATTTTGTGAGCCTGGCACCAACTCTGATCTTGGTGTCCAATCAATTGGCTTATAATGATTTTTCCTATCTCTATTATCCCAGAGACAGAAATAGCATGGCAGTTTATTATAGCCCGATTGTTGCCCAAGAATCATAGATAGAATCTTGCGATCCCCACCAATCCGCCAGTTATGCCTTCAGACTACGTTTTGATGATTCTATAAACAGCCTCCATTCTTCAGCTCTGTACGAATTTGTCTTTAGTTTATTTATCAAGTCTTTTATATCGATACAATAAACTTGATCTGGATCCCGCGAGAAATACTTTCTAAACTCCGTACCTCTATCTTGGTCAAAAGAGAGTTTCGTTTTACTAGATAGAAAGTTCTTCTTTTTCAACTTTGAGGCTAGTAACTAGGCTCTATTTTTCGATAACCCTAAATCCCTAATTAAATCATTAGTTTCTTGTTGAGAGAAGGTTTGTGGTACAGAATGGTTGGATAGAGTGTAATCCTCATCATCTACAGAACTTGTTACATCATCCGTTTCGTAACATCTCTCGTACTCTTGTTATAAATAGTCTTCACTTTTCACTTCTCTGAAAGATGCAATGATTTCAGATACAACTTGTAATATCTTCCTCGTTCTTCGGTTGTCTCCATCTAATAGGTGTCTTATATTTTAGTTTTTATCGATCCTCTTTTTTATGTCATCGGCTCAACGAAATACTACAAGTGCTACATATTAAATGCGGGACCCATTCCATTTCTTGACGAGTCACTTCAAAAACAAAGCAATTTCTATAAATATTTTTAATCTTGTTTCGAAGCTTTCTGATATTGTTCTTCATTTTATACTCACCACAAATGTAGCAAAATGATTGACGCTTCCTATCACATTTATGGAAAGTATTCAGGAGCACTTCACTGTTCAAAGGAAATTTTAAAATTTGTTTTGTTGGAGCCATGAAAGTATGAAAAAGCCTGCACGATGAGTATGCTGTGCCGATTGCAGATGAGTCCACCCTCCTAAGGGTGATAACCCTCATTCCTGCATAGGTATAAGCATGAGGGCTTTCCGACTTTGACGAAGACATAGTGAACTCGTCTTTGGCCATAGCCTATCAACGCTGAAGGCTAATACCTTAGTGGAACGCAAAACGAATCATTCTACACATCCCTTTTCAGGGCAGTTTTCATCGTCTCCATCATCCTCCAAGGTAGCAGATTCAAATAACACTTGTGCTTTTTCAGCTGTAACTGTACCATTTAAAATTTACGAGAAAAAGGTTTTTCTCTTCGAAGTTTAAAAATAGTCAGATATTCCTATCACGCGAAAAGAAAATCTGTTCCTTCATTTGGCTCTAAATTTGCCCAGGCTAATGGAAATTTTTTGGATCTAGAGAAAAACTTTGGAGAGTTAGCGGAAATCTGAGTCCGAATTAGTATTCAGCATCTAAAGTGTAAAAAGATACTCAGCCCGCTTTCCAAATGAATTCACATCCAGTGGTAATTCGGTACATGAAAACCTGCTTTTCTAAGGAATCTTCTGCATCTAGTGGAAAACCCATACCTGCTGGGGAAAAATAAAGATTACGTACGTATTTAGTGCCCCAAAATACATCATGATATCGTATTCGGTTCGCTTTCCATATTAATTAAACAACCAGGGTGATACCCTATACGAAAAACCTGATTTCCTAAGGAATGCACCATATTCAGGAACAAATCCTGAGGTACTGAGGGGAAGCTAATGTCAGATTTATATTCAGGGCAACATCATACAAAAAGATGTCATGACCATCCTGTTTTCAAACGATTTCATATCCAAAGATAATTTCATACAAGCAAAATCTGGTTTTATACGGAAATGTTCGCATCTAGAGGTACATTCTGACGTTCTTGGCGAAAACTAATGCTAGAATCGTATATAAAGCACAAAAGATATAAATATGTCATGCAAACGATTCCAATAACAAGGATAACTTCATACACGAAAAAGCTAATGTTCTAGGGAATTCTCTAAGCCTAGGGTTAAACCCTGAGGTAATGAGGGAAACATTATGCCAGATTCTTATTTCACTCACCACAATACATGCAGATATTATGGCTGGCCCATTTCGTGATGATTTTAATACTAAGGGTAATATCATACCGGAAAATGCTAATCTTCTATGAAATTTTACTCGTCAAAGGGAAAACCCTGAAGAGCTGGGAGGAAACCATTGTGAGATTCATACTCAGCACACTAGAATACATAAATATATCATGCTTTAACCTATTTACAAATGATTTTAATACCAAGGGCAATTTCATATAAGAAAAAAATGATTTTCTAGAGAAATATCCGCTTCTAGGGGAAAACTCTGATGAGCTTGGCGAAAACAAATATAAAATTCGTATTAAAAACACAAAAATATGAATACATTATGCTCGCATCTGTATCCAGACGATTTCAATAACAAGAATTATTTCATACCAGATAAAGACGACTTTCTAGGGGATTTTCCGCGTCTAGGGGAAAACCCCAATTCGATTATGGGAAACTTGTCATAGATTCGTATTCTGCGCACCAAAATACATAAAACATCATGTCTAATCTTTCTTCAGACAATTTCAATAACAACGGTTATTTTATACCCGACAAAGCTGATTTTATAGGGGATTTTATGGGTCTAGAGGAAAATCCTCTCGCACAACCCACTTTTTATTTTTGGGCCTATGCAATGATTTCACCCCACATCGAGCGCAGAGCGAGTTCCTTGAAGCAGACCATGCACTTCGAAATAGGTGAAGCACTTTGTTATCAATTTATTTTTTGGGTGAACATTCATATGCTTGCTTTCAACAATTAATTTCTTCATTTCCTTCCCACTTTTATTGTTAAGATTTTCTTCGTACATTTAATTCTTTTTTCAAATACATTAAATGTAATTATTTTGTAAAATACGCTCGCCTTTCTTTTCCTTCCAATGCCAAAAAACCGTGGTCAGGACGCTCTTGACCAAGTGAGGGTACCCTCTCCGGGCTGACCAATGACCTACTTTCTGATCATGTACCTGCGAACTTGGCCAGATAATCCCTTTTCTCCGGTGCACCCGAATGGAGCCAACGGTCAGGGTTTCCCCTGAGCGATGTAGGGCTCCTTTTATTTTCTATCTGAATTAAGCCAAATCTAAATGTCTCCTAATCACTAAGCTCTAGTTTTAAGTATTGTATTATTTAATTCTGAGACCTTGAAGAGTTCACAACTACATATTATTGTGAAATTGTGGAAATGGATCTTAAAGTTGTGTACAATGAGAATGGAAAAGTGTTGCTTATTTTCCATAGTCACAAGTGCAAGGAAGTAAATGTACTTAATTCCAAAGGAGAAAAGAGTTGGGGATGAACAAAAAATAGTTGTTCAGCCCGTTTATACATTGTAGGAACTGATCTCATTTTTTGAAGAAAAATGGTTGAGCATCAACACAAAGAATAACGAAACCCTGAGCAGGCACACCATAACCAATAGCGTTAAGAAAAAATTAATACAAGTTTTTGTGACAGAATGTTCAAAATAATTCAACAAGAATTGGATGTGAACTATGTCCGGTTACTAACAAGAAAGAATATAAAACTGATAAGAAATAACATATCTTAGACTAAAATAACAAAAATGCCAAATCTGCCACAATCAAAAACTAACGTAGACGACTCTTCAGCGGCTTCTTAAAAAAGAACACTCGTGGCGGAAATTATCTTCTTTCCAATATTTGCGAAAAATACTTTTTACAATTGTTTACATTACATTCTTATGTAAATGGATATTACGTTTCACTGGTTTTTTGTCTATTAACGTAACAAAAGGAGAATACGTATGCTTAAGTTTTTGGGATCTTACAACAGAAGTGTGCAGAAAAAGGCTTTAAAAAACTGCAGCCGACAACATTTGTTTTTGACTTTGAAATAGCCATACATTTGGGTCTAAAGGAAGTTTCTGTGAGTATGACGATTAGTGGTTGTCGATTTCATCTAAAACAGTCATGTTAAGTACATTTAGAAATTCTGTCATGTTTTCATATACTAAGAAAAAAATGGTAGTAATTTGATAACTAATTATAAATATACTATGAAGACTTACACAACAGCAAAATACAACAATTTTATGTTTTGCGTTTCCTACTTTGTTTGGGGCTGAGGTCGAGTTGCCGATTGGTCAGAAGAAACATAGCGTGTGGTTCTTTCCCCTCCATGCTACTACCTTCTCCGCTTCTCGGCGTTAGAGAGTGGAAGGCGGGAGAAAAATTTTTGCTTGTTGACTAGTTTCGGTTTTTCTTTTTTGTTACCAAACAAACGAATCGATTCATATGCTACAGAATTTTTATACAAATTTTATGAATGTAATAAACTTTATTTGACTTTCAATCTGAAAATTGTTTATGTAGACTTCGAAACTCGCATTCAAATAATATATATGTAGAGCATTGAAAATCGAGTTATCATAAAATGTTGTCGATTTCATTTAGGTCAAAGTTGGTGGAAGAAAATTCAGGAATTCGGTTTGAGTGCTAGATCCAAAAAATTTAATTCGGAAATAGATTCTTTCTTATGAAACTTGTTTGGTTTTGCTTTTTTAGATTCAATAAACGAAGTTGAATGTTTCCTTCAAGACTTGATGCATATCAAACCAGAATATATATACAATTAAAAATTTGTCATATGGACAACCGCAGGATTTCGCCGAGAGCGGGTGCTAATCTGACAAATTGCACCCGCTTCCAGTGAAATCGCGGTAAAATTTCAGCCATTAGCAAGTGAAAGCTTAGTACCTCCAAGAGAGCCGATGATAAGGACGATTAGTTTAACAGAATATTCCAGGTCCGCTTCTCGATGTCAAGAAGAAACATGTCAGGCCTCGAGTGAGCAACAGAAACAATTGTCGAGAATATAAAGTTCCAGTATATACGGCACTTCCCATTCTCGACAATTGACTC
>NC_046661.1:24418028-24419751 GCF_010883055.1 Belonocnema kinseyi
ACGTAATCGTAAAATTGATGAAATATGAGATATTTTTAAAGATTACAAGCTTAAGAATGCTTATCTCTTATATCGATAAGCGTTAAAAAAACGTAAATTATATTCACGTATATACCCGCTTATTATAGGACCACGAGTAAAAATATGTCGTCTTGATTTCGACTAGGCTCGTCTTGAGTTAGTCTCCAGGGCGGCTATGTCTCGCTGGCGGCCAGTGGTGAGACTTAGTAGTCGGAAACGTAAGTCTTGAGTTTATAACTAAGGTTGACGACGGCTTTTGACGACAAGTCGCGATGGACTTGTCTTGAGGAAGCAAGTTTTATTTTAATATTTTAATATTTTCCAGGGTCAAAACTACGAAAGTTTTCCTTCGTAAACTTTATTTTCCATTATACTCCGACCTCTACGAAATATGAACCCCGTCGGCAGGGCCTGCGATTTCCAAGAATCAGCCAGGTAGCCTGTAGCCAAACAGTTGACATCTGCTAAGGATTCAAATTTTACGACCGACAAAACTTGTAATTTTGTAATAAATTATTTCTTCAGTGAAAATGCGGAACCTTTCAGACTTAAGAACTACAGGTATATAAAATTTTCCTGAAAAAGATTAAAACTGTGATTTCCTACAAGTATCTAGTGAACTGTTGGCAATAGGAAAAATGGGATAACATTTTTAGATTTGCCATCCAAAGAACATAATTATTGCATCTTAACAAAATTATTAAGACATAAAAAATAAATGCTATGGAAATAAATAATATAAACATTCTATAAAATATAAAGTGGATCAGTGATGACACTCGGGGCATTTTGCTGGCTCTTGTGAGCCACCTTGTATGCGACATTTTTCTAGGACTTCTTTGGGCAAACTCTAATTAACAATATCCAGTGTCCACAGCTTTCTAGACGTCTAGGAGATACCTTTGATCTGATCGCAGATCCCTAGTGTTTTCACTGGAATATTCGGCGACTCAACAGCATTAAAATTCATAATTGGTAAATATTCGGATTACGTTAAAGATTCATCGATATGACCAGATTTTGCATGAGGTCCAGAAGTTTTACTATCAAGCCTTTTAAATAAATGCTTAAATAGCAGTTCATTTCCATGAAGCCCACAAACAATCCATGGCAGCGGTCTTTCTAAACTCTTCGCAAATCTTCTTATAAGGCCATCGTTTTTTTTCAGTATTAGTAGGATATCCTTCGCACCCGAAACAATTTAATTGAGAGAAGTATATCGCTTTCTCTAAGAAATAATCTAATATCGCATCTCAGATGCATTTAGCATTTGACGATGATAAAGTTGCCTGGCCTAAATATAAACTACCAGGTTCTTGAATTATTCCGAAATACCAAATTAAAGATTAACATCGCATTACATGCAGAAAACACTAAATGTCAAAAAAATGAAGTGCCATATTGATTGAAACAAAAGACAACACTGGTCATATTCAAAGCAGATTCAAATATGATCAATTGGGAATACTTATAAAAGTATCTCACCTATTCCAAATTAGAGAAGAATGATAATAGAGTTTTCATGTAAAATTGGTATTATTTGGTCTTATATTCTGATATTTATTGTTAAAATGTATGACGTGGGATCATACAATATTTTTAATATCAATCGTTCCTTGGACTAATAAGAAATATGAAAATTGTCCTGGATTTTATGATTATCTATCAATTTAATAAGAACACGCGAATACCAAACGTTATT
>NC_046661.1:24419851-24424008 GCF_010883055.1 Belonocnema kinseyi
AATATGCATTTTTACCGCTCATTTCGTGGCGATCCGAATGCACGGAAAGGATACGATACAGCATACCCTTATAGTACACGGAAAAAAATTCCCATTACATTTTATAGAACTAATCCTATAGTAGAGGATACGATGGGTAGGTTAATTAATGTTAAAATCGTATTTGTTTTACATTGCGTTCAAGTATTCAACGAAATGTGTTACAAAGTTCTATAAAATTTAAAGGTGGAGGTGAAGTTATCTCTTTTAAAAGGCAGGTTATGAAAAACGTAATATAGTTCTATAAAATCTAAAATTCTAGCTAAAATACAGTCTATATCTATGAAGTCTTGAAACTATAGATCTATTATTAAACTATAGAACTTTTGTATTATTATATTATTTCTATTACACTCTAATATTTGTTCACGTATTTAAGGACACAATTATTTGATATTACACAATCACTACACTATTTATAATCGCACGCTGTGAAATTTTTATTCGCCGCGGGTTTAAACCCTATAAGTTTCCCATTCCTAATTCCTAACGACTAAAGCCTCTCGGCTAACCTAGCTGGAAGTATAAAAAAATCTGAAATTTAACCTAAAGCCGTGAAGAGCCGTCTGCAAATTTTGGTGATCCATTCTATAAAAAATATTTCTACGTTTATACTAATATATGTATTAAGATTTTATATTTCAGAAATATTACGAATTATTATTGAATGTTTTATTTGAAAAAAAAACAAGATTTAAACTAAATTCAAAAAGATTTCAAGATCTTTTAAAAGATTAAAATATATATACATATTTTTAAAGGATTTCTAAACATTTCCGAATATTTCAAGAGATTTAACAGACTCTAAAGAATTCAAGGACATTATTTATATTTTAAAATCATTTTAAAATCTTAAAACTCATTTAAATTCTACCGAAATAAATTTAAAGAATTTGAAAGCAAATAACTCCCACTAAATCCCTTGAAATTCCTAAAAACCTGCTTAAATACTTAATAATATTTTTAAGTTCCATGAAGATCATTAAACTCTTTTGAATTTTTTGTAAATCCTTTAAAATGCTTTTTAATATTTTAAAGTCCTTGACCGACTTTAATCTTTTTGAATTGAAAAGAATGTTTAAATCACGTTAAATTATATTGAAATTTAGGAAAGTCCTTTTAAACACTTTAAAATATTTTGTAATTACACAATAATACATAAACTCTTTTGAAGAAATATCTAGGAATATTGAAAGAATGCGTGTATGGGAAAATTTAGTGAATGAATCAGGAATATCAGAGTGATCGAGCCTTCGTCATATAGAAACAAATTTGTTTAAAAATATCACATTATGAAAGAACAAATTTTTATTTCTATCACATGTTACATTCAACTCTTTCTTTCTTGATTTTTAGAATAAATTATACTTTTTTCATGTTTTCAAAATTGAAAGAAATTAATAGCAAATATTTTCTTAAAACCCCTAACTTTTTTATTTTTCTAAAAATTTTTTTTATTATGTAATAATAAAACAAACGCATCTTAGCAGCATCATGCGGGCTAAACCATTGTTGAGGCTGGGAGAATTTTTTTCCCCTAAAAATGTAGTTTTAGAATTTTTTGCGTCAATTATGAAAAATATCACAAAAGAACAAAAGACACTTTTCCTAGAACTTTTACAGACTTGCAAACTTTTATCTTAACATTTTTTCGTATCTATCATTGGTTCCAAGAAAACGTAGAAAATTCCAGCGGCGTAGCCAGGATTTTTTCGGGGGGTGGGGGGGCTTCGATTTTTTTAGAGGGGGCTTCGGGTTTATGTATAGGCAAAGAGTGAGAGAAAAGGGAATTGAATAATGACAAAATTAGTTCCGGGGGGGGGGGGGCTTGAGCCCCAAGTTCCCCTCTGGCTACGCCACTGGAAAATTCTATTCTAACAAAAAAGAATTCCCCTGGCCACAAAAGTTATTTAGCACTAATAAACTTCGTACGTAAAAACCGTTATAAATTAAATAAACGCTTTGGACGGGTGACGAGGGGCATGCGGAATTTCGCTACCTTTGCACAGTAGGGACTTGAGCAACATGTTTTCACAAACTCTCAATACCTCAAATGTGACTTCTACCAAAGTTTTCAACCTTTTTTCATGAATTTTTCCATATATTTTACTAATGTTTTTAAATCGGATTTAAATACGAAGTTCACAGAAATCTTGTAGAGTTATGTCACATTTTGTTTACATTGAATCCTAAAAGTTATACAAAATTTATAACGTTTGTTCACGGTTCACTCTTATCCCCGACTATAGAAATAATTCATAAAAGATTAATAATCATTTAAACATTGATAATATTGGAATATTTTTATCAAATAATAATACAAATTTGATAGAAAACGTGATTCGAAACTTCATTTCATAAAAGTAGTGCACTAATGTATACTGAATCACGATTATTATCACACATATACGATTCAGGCAGTTTGGAACCTCATTCGCGTACGTCCGTTACAGATGCTTCTCGATGAGCGCAATACCCAAGCTTTAAAAAAAAATTAACACGTAGGTGTAATTTTTGGTGAATTTATGTTCAAAATAACCCGAGAAGCCTACACATATTTTTAGACCCTTACATAGCCATGCCTGGTTCGTGGTATAGCAAAGTATGAGTTAATTTGAGCTATACATCGGGACACTAGATTTTAAACAATTCCAGAAAAAACAAAAGTAATTTTCGCTACATCTCGAATAAAAATAGAGCGATTTTTAGGCGAAAGATCATCCATGTAACGTTAAAAGTCAGAAATTATCTATGATTAATGTAAAGTTTATCTAGTAAGGTTCATTTTTTTGCTGTGAATCTTTAACCTCGAATCGATGTAAACTTTATCTTTCGTTTACTCTGTGCTACAAGAATAAGCTAAGAGCAAATTCCAAAGATAATTCGTTAAAAGATATAAAATTTATTGAAAGACATGGCAGAAAAAATGGCCGAAAAAGTAAAGTTCAAAAAAAATTCTTATTTTTTGAATTTGCTGCGTAATAAGAAAAGCACCAATCCTTGCAGGGGAGGAGACAGATTACTCAAAAAATATGTCAATATAATTCGTTAAAAAAAGTTGAATTTTGAAAAGACATGAACGAGGACATGAAGTTAATCAATGTTCACAAGCACTCAAATTTCGTTATGTAGAGAAAACAACGTAAACAATTTAAAGAAATAAAGATTTTTAAGCTTAATTATAGTAAAGTAGAATCATTAAATTCTCAGGAACACGGCTAAAATAAAATAATGACAATCAGTGTACATTTAATAATAATAATAATAGTAAAAAAATAAAAGACTGATAGAATATAAGAATTTCTAAATGCAAGATGCACGTAATTTTTGGATCTGGAAGGCCGTTCCATTATACCTGAAAAAAAAAATAAAAACAACCATTTTTTCATTTTATTTATATTTAATAATATTATTTGTATTTATACATATTATTTTAATTTTATTTACACTTGGCATCTGATTAAAGGAACTCTCAGTTCAGTCTGAATATTTTGCGAGGTGTTTCTCTTATTTTTGATTACACAATTGCCCAAGGAAAACAAGAGGTGGCATTTAAAAAATTTTTTATTTGGAAAAATTTTTTATTATAAAGAGAAAAGCCCAACTGAAATGACTCAACTGGCCCTACATGCTTACGTTTGGAGAAAGCGAATGTTTTCGTTGATCCCAGGCGAGAAGTCTTTGGAATATGGTCGCATCTAGCCTTTAATTGAATTTGTAGTGTATACTATTTTATTTTTAAATATTTTCATTGGTTGGATCCCCTCCCGAGAGGATATGAGTGAATGTTTACGTTCTCGGGCGGTGGATATAAACACCCTTTCAGTGTATTTCAGGTCTTTTGACTGAAATTATTCAAAATTTAAATTTAGATCAGGAAGTTCAAAAAACTAGTTGCAGTAGAACGAAACACAGATCAATTATTGTAAATATTTTTGGTCGATTTTCTTTTGAATGTTTAGATAAACAATTTATAGACAATAAGTTTTCTATAATACCTGACGGATCAACAGATACCAGTTCTTTAAGACGTTTTACTCTTTTTATTAGTATGTTGGATGAGAACAAAGTTCAGAACGAGTTCTAATGTACAAAAGATATTGCGAAGGCTGATACAG
>NC_046661.1:24424108-24426642 GCF_010883055.1 Belonocnema kinseyi
ATATATTTAACCACCTATCTCACGGTTGTGAGACGTGGTTGTGGCTGAAAGGAGGAGAGTCAATAAGGCCGGTTTTTGGGCCGTCTACAGATTGGCCTCAAACTTTTTTTATTTTATTCATCTATCTAGGTCCCATAACCCCTTAAAAGGATTTTTCCTGAGAGTGATCTGATTTCAAGATATAGTCATTTTTAAGTTCGTATTTTACATGGGTTTTCGCACTTTCATTCAAATCATGCTAAGTTTCACATTGTTAGTATTGCTCACGCAAGATCATACTTGGCCAAAAACTGCGCACGCATATGCGTTACAACATATGTTAAAGCCATCATTTTTCTCGAGGTACTTAGCCTTCAAAATAGGGCTTATTTTTATACTTTATGGAAAACCGAGCGTATTATTTTAGGCTATTAATTTATTGTTATTAATATATTATTTTCAAGTTATTTTTCTTAAGAAACATTTACTGCCGGTCTTAGCCACTTTGACGCCCTTGGGAAAAGAGGAGTGAGATTAAAATCAACCAAAGTCAGTGGACCAAGAATACAGACCAAGAATCGACAATAATACAAGTTTAAAAAGTTATAAATTATTGTTTATATTTTGCTATTATGCCTTAAAACAATTCGATCTTAGATAATTTGTAACACATCTTGAAAGAAAATTTAATTATTTTCTTATAAGTTGTACCTTTGATATTTTGCTACACAATAATATTTGAGATTCGAAAGCATCTGTAACAAAATCAAAAATATATTGTTGATAAAAGGATATCAAGTATATATTAATTAATTAAATATAATTAGAGATTCTTCACAAGATAAGAAAGTATTTAAAAATCAATGTAATTGAATAAAACAAAGGAAATGAATAATAATTTCAATCTTTTTTTCAAAAAATTAGGAAAAAATTATTTAAGTGAAACATATAAATTTTTTAATTTTCATATACTCTAAATATAATGTTTAACCGAAAACATTGCTTAAATTTTTTAAAAATTAATATTCCTTGCTAGGCAAAATTATATTTGTTTTATTTGATTCAATATTGAATTTTCATCGGAATAATTAAAAAGTTTAATATTTTATTTAAAAAATGGTATTCAAAATGATATTCGCGAAAAAACAGTGCGGAAATCAATTTAAGGTAGTTGTCACGCGACAATAACATACAAAAGTTTACGCTCTGATAGATACAAGAAATGACAAGTTCTCTCCTGACCAATGGTGAACAATTTGTATTGAGATTGTACACTCATATAGTAGCGTCCCATATACGAACACACACATTCAAAGAAACAGTTCGTAAGCGAACGTTAATGGCAACTCTATGGAGCTGTGGTCTAAGAAATACTGAGTGTCAGTGTTACCACGTAGTAACTTCCTACTCTCACCATGTGCCACGCGAGAACAGAAACATTATTCTTTACAACATTATATCTTTCATACTAAACGGTCAATAATTGCTATCTTTAAAAATAAAATTCGCACGATATTTTTCTTTATATTTATAGTTGTTAAGCTCAATGGTAAGCTTCGTTTCTATAATAGACTTTGTAATATGATAATTGCCCATGTTAGCTATGGGAGACCCATGCAAAAAGTACTAAACATAATTGATCGTATTTGACTTTTGAAACGGTCGAATGATCTGAATAGGTTATTAATCGTTAGATAACAATATTTTCTACATATTCTGAAAATTTTAGACAATCCGTAGGTAGGGTCCCATTTCGGCACAACTACCTTAAGATCCTATCACTCATCTTTTATTTGAAAAGGAAGTTGAATTAAAACTTGAAATTACCGCTTGATGATGCGCGATACAGTTACGCGCAGTCGAGAATTTCACGTTTTGTTCTGGCATCCTGGCACGTTCCTGCAAGGATGCGTTCCGGGGGACCACCCGGGTGCACTCGGGTGCACTCGGAGTCGTTGTACGACACTAGGTGAGTGTTGGGCTTCATTCGGGTAAACCGTTCAGTGGCCATTCAGGTGAAGACTGGGGGGGGGGGGGGGGGGGGGGGGGGGGGGGTGAATCGACGGGTGACTATTTCACCCACTGGAACTAGGTGGTGGAAGTGAGGGAACTGTGGAATTGCTGAACAGAAGTGCTGGGAATCTCAAGTTTAGTAGCAGACTAAAGTTTAATACGAGGGTAGTTCAATAAGTCCTTAGAATGACCAACAGATGGCGCACGAATCGCTCCAAATCATCTGTTTTCAGTCAGCACCACTCCCGACTAGATATATGGTTCAGTCACAGTCCACATCTTCTGAGTTTACGTGTTTTTATAACCAATTGAAAAAAAAAATTGTTCGTTAATAAAAATGGAAAAAAAAACGAGTTCAGAGCGGTAATCAAACATTTTCATTTAAAGGGTTTAACTCCATATGAGATAAAAAATGAATTGGACTCAGTTCATGGAACATGTGCCCCTGCCTTAGCAACGGTTTATAACTGGGTAAATGAATTTAAGCGTGGTCGTACATCAATAAGTGACAAACCACGTTCAGGAAGGCCCGTAGAAGCAAG
>NC_046661.1:24426742-24430848 GCF_010883055.1 Belonocnema kinseyi
AGCTCCAAGGAGATTATGTTGAAAAATAAAAAAAAATTTACCCAAAAAAAATTGTTTTTATACTTCATTCTAAGGACTTATTGAACTACCCTCGTATCTTCATCATATAAAGTTTAGTATCTTCATCACTTTCCACTACCACTGAACACATCACTGTTTGCCATAATAATCGCCTCGTTACTGCGCCAAAAATTAAAATCTTCTTATCCTGTTCTTGCATTTTCTTAGAATTCGAAACCGTTCATTCTAACGTTCCCATTCCACTTCACCCTAGTAAACTCCGCCCACTTCTTTACTTCACCCACCAATTCACGGTAACGGTTTTCGCGAAGCTTTTTTTAAATAATTTTCATTGTTGATCTATATGAACTGTACGTTTTTATCTGAATATCTCGATCTATATTGGGACAAAACGTCTTCGTTAAGTACACACTTTATAATAACTTTTCACCAAAATAACCTGCGGTTACCTCCGCTGGCGCGTCCTAATCTCTTTTAGCCGTGAATTCTCAGAAATTAAATTTTTTTAGAAAGTAAAAAAATAAATAAGTGACCCAGCTTTTTAAATTCACATAAAATTATTTAAAATTAGGACATTATTTTTCTCGCTCACAAAATAAGTCTCGCCACGTATCGCATAATCCGACATGTGATATTTGTATACTAAGTTTATATAAGTTATTTCCATTAGATATTTTTATTGTAAACTATATTGTAATTATTTATTTAATATTGCTTTTATACGACATTTTTGGACCCTGAATTTTTTAAATCTATCACTCATATTTTGATGAGCAATAACATTCTTAACATTTCTTAAGACAGTGCTAATGGCGTTCTTTTTAGTTTAAGATGATGCACTGAATTTTCTATTTTTCAGGAAAATGTGTCAAAATTTGGAATTAGCTTATTTTTATTATAATAGTTTAGTCTATTCCAATAATCAAAATATATGTTTGAATTTTTTGGAGCTGTTTAAATATAGTGAATCTGAAAATAGACATTTCAGAGTTAGGCAACTAGTAAAATTCACAAAACTTTTTAATTATATATGAATGTTTCTTTTTTCCGGATTATGTGATTTTCGGCATATTAATGTAGTTTTTAATTCGAAAATTACGCTCTTGCAATCATTATAATATTATCAGAATAGTACAGTGAACAATTAATTTGTTCTTGGAATAAGACATACTATTTTAAATCGGAAATTTTGCGTTTAGTTTCTTCTTCTCAAAAAGTACCCTTATAAAAATAAAGTATAAGAAAATAATTTGTTATTATTATTCTCGATCAAAAACTATACCGGTGAAATTTCACTCTCTATGTCTGAATTATTTAAAACAAAGTAACCTTTAGTCAAATTTTCAGTCAATGTTAATTAAATTTAACTATATTATTTAGAAGGTAAGAGGAATATAATTTTGGGTATGTCGCTTTCGGAATAAATATTTGTTTAATAATCATTTGTGAAAGAATAACTTTAAACATATGCGTCTCTTATTAAAAACGTCATACAATGTTTCCTGTTACTTATTTCATTTTTAATTATAATTATAATTAATTATAACTAATAACACGTTTATGATAGCACGATGTTGGCACGCGCGTGTCGACGCGCGTGTTGTGTATATACGATAAATATGAGGACACATATTTCTGCACCTTTGCCTTCACATCGTGCCGATCGTTCGACACGCGTGCGAACACTATCCCGGCAGGGTGTGAGCAAATTTTTATCTGAGTTAAAGCGCGATATTTTTAATGCACAAGGCTTGGATCGAATCCAATATAGAAATCCGTGTAATTTCCTTAATCTTCAAAACGTTTATTTGGGTCCAGCGGTCGCAATTTCACAGGCTAAACTTGAAAATCTAGACGCGAATAACTTACACCAGATTCGGTTAAAATATCATGATTTTTGTGTGGAGGCAGCACACGAAATATATCTGTGATTTCATTTTTATTCGGAATATCAGAAATTAATGGCACAAATGAACATAATATATTCAGCATATTTTAAAGTCAATTTTTAACCTTCAGCTGCCCCTCTTGCTGCATTGTTTGATCCAACTCTTATAGCTATCAAGATATCAGTCAGAGAATGGTGTTATTTGAGAAACGATTCATACGTAGAAAGGCAAACATGTGACTATTATTTTGATTTTTGGAACGGCGTATCTAAAATTTTAAACAACGACAGTTCCTTGGAATGCGGAGTGGTGTTTAATTTAATTAAGATGATCACGGTACTTCAACACAGCAGTGCAGTTGTAGAAAGAACTATTTCTGAGATTATGAAGTTCCGAAATGGTTTGAAAACTGATTCGATTAACGGATGGCTACATTCAAAAATATTTTTTAACGGCTCGCCGAGCTTGAAAATAGGTTTTGAAAATCTGATTTTTTTTTAGAAATCTGAAGTGTTTTTTTGAAATTATCTTCGTATTTCTGAAAAAATAATGGGAAAAAACTGAAGATTTATACTTTCGCCCCCTGGCAACACTGCTTGATAGGTCAATTTCTGAATATCTTATAACACAATCGGAACAAATATAAGATTATGTATTGTTATTCAAGCTTTATTTGGTTTATGTATTTTCACTTCTTATAATGGGCCGTGTCCTGTCGATGATCTTCCTACTCTCTTTTATATGCCTAGTAATTAAAGAAAAGCTGACTGTTGTCGAGGGCGTAAATTCTGATTTTGAGGACTTCGTTCCGCTGTCGAGCACTATTACGCGCTTCTAGAAATTGAACAGTGCTTGCTGTTTTATGCCAGCGATTCCCAATCTGCTACCCTGGGTAGGGTGGCTACCCGGCGCTAGGAGGATGCCACCCGCGGCCGGGTAGCTCGCTAAGCTCCAAGACAGGGTCCCCGCTGTGAGCATGGGACTACTTTTCTTGACCTAGCATGAATGCCTTTCATTGTTCTGAGATTGAGACCTCTTACAATAACTGAAGTTATAAAGGTATGCCACAATTAAGTTTAAATGAGCTGATTCGATCAATTTCGTGATATAATTTTAGAAATATAGAAACAAACTTCATAAAAATTGGTTAATATTTTCACTAAATTTGTCCAAGAAAATACATTACTGAACCACTTTGCAGCGCAACGAAAGTGCAATAACTTTTGAAGTTATTAACCGATTTCTTTTTATCTTTTTTTAATGTTCACGTCATAAACCAGAAAATCTAACGCTTGCTATTAAAATTCGCTAATGAAAATTTTACTAAATTTCCCACTTTTCCTAATCGGCTCTAATTTTCTTATAATAGGAAGGTCGAGCGCGACAAGCGAGCACATTCCCGCATCACTGGCTGTCAAATGCCCCCCCCCCCCCTTTGGTCTAACAAGAAAAGGTACCCGAGGTGTACCTCACCGATTTTCTTGAAATTGTGATATGTTATAGAACATCAAAAAATATTCGACACGTATTTTTTTATAAGTGCCCATAAGTCCATTTAAGGGGTGAAACCTACCCTTGAAGTTCACCCCTAAAAACACATTTTTTTAAATTTCTCGAATACAATTCGTAATTTTTGACTGGAACAAAGTGGGTAACACTTGTTATTGAAAAGCACATATTTATGCATTATTTTTAGTCATCAGACTCTCAACCCCCGTTTTTTATTAATGAAAAACTATATTTGATGGCCATTTTTTTCACTATACACATTCCAAAATCTGTTGCATCTTGACAAAATTAATTGTTTTATGCACAATAATCAAAAATAAAGTTGACCTGTTCCGGCATTTCAAAAAAAAATCCCTTGAGGGGGTGAGCTACCCCTAACATTTATACTGTTATATTTCGTTATTCCATTACAAATGAATTCATCCCTAAAATTCAATCACAAGTATTATTTTTTCATTACTTAAAAATACCCTCGGACTATTCAGTGGCGTAAAACGTGTAATAATATTAGTTCACATCCTTGATATTGAATTAGAATTCTTTACCCCACTAATGTATCAACCTCTATTTTTTAATAAAAAATGGCACCCTTTTCAATATGAAAATACTAGTTTTTTGAGTTTGACGAAAAAAATCTTGGCAGTATGCACAATATCCAAATACGAAATCGACTGTTCTCACCTTAAT
>NC_046661.1:24430948-24432290 GCF_010883055.1 Belonocnema kinseyi
TAGAAATAATAATTATTATTTGTTTTTTACACGGTGAAATCCGAAGCGCATTAATTTGAATATTTTTTTACAAAGTCAGGCAATAATTTTTAATATCATTTAGATCAACATTACACTGACCATTACGTATCAATTTCATTTCTAATTTATTCAAACGATAATTAAATATTGAATTTTCCAAAATTTCTTGTCCATCTTTGATCCCTCACCAATTCTGGAAAAAGACCACATAAAAATTTGAAGTATTGCAGTTTATAACTCTTTATAAGCTATATTTAAATCACTAATTAAAAAATTATTTTCATCAAATACGATGTGAGTATAAACATTTTTTCAAAAAATTGACATTTTGTTTCAAATTTTCAAAATCTCCGTAAATTTAAATGATAGACAAGAATGTATCGAAGAGAAAAGGTTTGCTTTTTGAAGTGAATACAGTAAAAATTTTTGAGCTTTTTTCTTCGGAAAAATATTTTTCAAAAAATGTAGGGTAAAAAAAAACATTTTTTTCGAAAAAGAAAATCTGGAAAATTTCCAGTGTCTACGTAAAAAACAAATATTTTCTGTACAATATATTATTACCATTAAAGTTTTCAAATGTATGAAAATTTGAAAAAAATATTAATTTTTTGAAAAATGCTTATACCTACGTCATATTTGATGAAAATAATTTTTTATGGTTTCTTTAGATAGGGCTTGCAAAGAGCTGTAAAATAGAGTACATTCAATTTCTTTGCGTTTTTTGAAAAATGGCGAGGGCAGGTATACAATATCTACCAATTACCGCGTTAAGAAATTTTACGCAAAAAGAAATTTTACTTACAATCAGGAAATAAGTATTGACCAAAAATTATATGGTAGAATTAATATGTACGAATTCCAAAATACTATGTTATACTTTGATTAAATTTGGAGTTTGGAATTTGGTTGCACATTTATTGGATTTCAATATAATTTCTTGTAAATTCAACAAACACTGCACTCACAATTAATATACTGATTCAAACGAGCTCGATGAAGCTCTGACTAAAGACTGATAATGAGAGGTAATATCGAGTATTCGAGTGTTGTTTTGGCGAGCTGATTGTGAGTTCAAGAGTGCGATCGCTTCGTCGAAAAAGGTCTTATCTATCCAAAACATGACAAGACGACTTACTGATTTGATAATTTAAGCGTTGAGGTTTTTCGCACAGTCCGATCTCGACAACAACAACAAGAAAATGATAACTTTAATCTTATTTTGTTATTTTAAGCTGTTTACTTCTCTCAATTTGTTTTCCAAGCGTTTATACGTTTATTCTTCGTATGAATTTATTCGATAGTTAGTTAGTTCTTCTTGCTT
>NC_046661.1:24432390-24475416 GCF_010883055.1 Belonocnema kinseyi
AGGATAGTGTAACATTAATGAATGAGGATATAGAACTTCATAAAAGAAATAACATTATAAAACTCCAATCCTTGGTACATAATCAATTGTCATCTCCTCGATGCAAGAACCTATTCAAATATTCATGGTATAAAAGTGGCTACGTTGAATCAAAGCTAAATGAATTTTATAACCCCGTAGATTTTAGTTTTGGTAATGATTGTAATGAGCGTTGTGAAGTTCCTGGTTGCTCTAACCCAGCAATTGTAAGATGCTCTTGGTGTAAGAAATCATTATGCTTGAAACATTTTTTTAATGATTATCATTATTGCCAGGATTATAAAAAGTAACATTAAAACTCAAAACTATTGAAATATTAAATTTTTGAAAATTTTTTTGTACTTTGAATCATTAATTTTTTATTACCTTTGAAAGTCCCATAGAAAAAGAATAAAACCATAGAGATACGACAATATCTCCTGTGGGGCTGGTTCACCCCTTATTATAGGTTTTTTATTAAGGTGAGAACAGTCGATTTCGTATTTGGATCTTGTGCATACTGCCAAAATTTTTTTCGTCAAATTCAAAAAACTAGTATTTTCATATTGAAATGGGTGTCATTTTTTTTATTGAAAAATAGGGGTTGATACATTAGTGGGGTAAAGAACTCTAATTCAATACCAAGGATGTGAACTAAAATTATTACACGTTTTAAGCCACTGAATAGTCCAAGGGTATTTTTAAGTAATGAAAAAATAATACTTGTGATTGAATTTTAGGTATGAATTCATTTGTAAGGGCTGATTTCAGAAAATTTCAAACTACATCAACTTTACTTAACAATTTTAATAGTATCCAAGAGTTTTACTCCATGATATAGTAATGGAATAACGAAATATAACAGTATAAATGTTAGGGGTAGCTCACCCCCTCAAGTGATTTCTTTTTGAAAATGCCGGAACAGGTCAACTTTATTTTTGATTATTGTGCATAAAACAATTAATTTTGTCAAGATTCAACAGATTTTGAAATGTGTATAGTGAAAAAAATGGCCATCAAATATAGTTTTTCATTAATAAAAAACGGAGGCTGCGAATCTGATGACTAAAAATAATGCATAAATATGTGCTTTTCAATAATAAGTGTTACCCACTTTGTTTCAGTCAAAAATTACGAATTGTATTCGAGAAATTTAAAAAAATGTGTTTTTATGGGTGAACTTCAAGGGTGGGTTTCACCCCTTAAATGGACTTATGGGCATGTATAAAAAAATATGTGTCGAATATTTTTTGATGTTCTATAACATATCACAATTTCAAGAAAATCGGTGAGGTACATCTCGGGTACCTTCCTTGTAAGTATTATTAAAAAATTTGAGGGTGGCGGCCCTACCGCTCCCAAGAAAGAGCGAAAAAAGTTTGAGAATCGCTGTTTTATACAACCGAAAGCGTCTGCTGACATGTCAGGCATCAGATTAAGTTCGAAGCTTGCTTGAGTGCTTTCTTGGCCCCCACAAGGGTTGCTCAAAAGACTTCGTTTTTTTCTTGCAGTCAAGCAGCACGAAGTTACGAAAAAGGCGTCGATGCGATTCCGACTGGTCCAAAAAAGTAACTCATAAATCTGAATTTGCGGATGTATGAGTTACTCCTCTGCATTAGGAATCTGTTCGAGATGTGTTGCAAGTTTCGTAATGCATTCGAAGTGATTCTTAATTAATTTTCCTAATCTACTAATGACATTCAATTTCCGTACAAAGAGTACGACAATGATGCCTTCGAATTTTTAGGGACAATAGCACAATCTTATTTGTAAGGTAGACTGCGCGAATTCATCAAAGAAGAGAAGATTGAAATTAAAAATGTGGTCAATTGGAGAAAAAGGAAGCCAAGCTTCTATTCGAATACATTCAAAACCCTATAGTAAAAGATAATTTAGCTCATCTTAAGTTCCTTAACCGATCTTATTCGTTTGAGAGTTTTGTAAAGTAATAATGTAATATCAGCATGCTATAAAGTTGTTATTTATTTGCATTAATATATCATTGAAACAGATTTTCTGGTGTATTATAGTATTGATATTGTATGTTATTTAATTGTGCATTTTATAAAAATGTACAGAATTTTTTAATTTTGCGAATATTTACTTGTGCGCTTATTTCATTCATTTGTTTCTCAGATTTTTAAAAGCATATTTTATGAAAAAAATCATTTTACTTCTTGATAATAATATATAATGCAATAATTTTATTATTCAATGCTCTATAATATTGTGATACTCTAATTTTTCTTTGCGACAATTTTTATTGTAATATTTTGTTTTCTCTCAGGGTACTTATTTTGTCAATAAGGTTTAGAATTTTAATTTGTTTTAAAATTAATTTACATTTGTTATTAATAAAGGTTACCCTTGATATAGTACTTATTAATCATTTCATTAGAAAGCGTATACTTACTTTAACATGTTAAAAACCTATTTTTAATAGCAAACACGCTTTTCAGTATTAGTTGCAATATATGAAATTTTGAGAGTACAGCGATAAATAGAACTTTTAAATAAATGTTTTTTCAATCATTCTTTTAGACTTACTTACAACTTACTACTACTTTTCTCCGTAGAGGGATTACTGGCTACTAAAAAGTCCAGTAGAGCCCACATGGTGAAAGTGTTGCGTTATCGATAGGGCCCTCACTAGTTTTCCCGTTGGAGCCTAATCAGAACTAGGAAAAACTCGTCAGAGACCCACTAGATCCCTTTTAACATTTTTTTGCACGGGTAGGAGTAGCACAATATAGGTCTGAAACCACGAAAAATTTCCCTCAGTTTAAAGTAATCAACTAACTATTACCATACTTAAACGATTCCCGGTAATGCTTCATATTAGTTAGTGTGGATAATTCTAACATTAACGTAACGTTAATTTTTTCGTTTTATTTAACTGGATTATAAATTTAAGAAGAGATACTATTCGTGACAAGAAACATTTTCTTGACGCATAAGTATACTTCTGTGATTGTTGAATGCGGACAGATTCGCAATCTTACACATCGGAATTACAGTTGTTTAGTAATCAACGGTTCAGATTATTAAATCTTTAAGACATAAAACAATGATCAAAACAGAAGGCAAGCAATATCGTTACTGATTATTTTATATTTTTATGCAATTGTTATACGAATATTATGTAAATACAGTGGCGGACTGGGTACTCAGAGACGCAGCCGGGGCTTCAATACTGGTAGCGAATCTTAAAAAAACATTCTGTTTCGTGGTCTAACTATGCAAGTTGCAAAAAAAAGACTAATAAAAAAATGATGCATTAAAAAAAGTATAAAGTGGTTAATCACGTTTCAATAGGATGCGTAGTTTGTGTTTTATTCATATAAAAAACAAAATGAGAAATAAAAAAGAATTGAATTTTTAGGCCAAAAGACACAAATTATTAAAATAATAAATGGACGAAATTTATTCACCCACAAAAAAGCTTCAAATTCGTTATTAATCATTTTTTATGGAACGCGTTGTTTTTGTTTTAAGCTTCGTTTTAATCATAAAAAACATTGAAAATAAAAAATTTTATTTTTTAATAACAAAATAGTTTATGTATAGAAGGCGAACTCTTTAATTTATAAAACCAAGACAGTGAAAATATGTCT
This sequence comes from Belonocnema kinseyi, assembly GCF_010883055.1. NCBI lineage: Eukaryota > Metazoa > Arthropoda > Insecta > Hymenoptera > Cynipidae > Belonocnema > Belonocnema kinseyi. The sequence goes on from NC_046661.1 coordinate 24,436,023, forward strand.
GTTTCAATATTCATGCATATAATGAAGTGTAATAATATAAATTGATTGAAATGATACATTTTTCAGGGTAGCTGAGAATAAAATTCAGAGGAAAATAAGGAACAAAAATATTGAATTATTCATTATAAACAAAATTTGTACTTTATCTTGCAATAACTAAATAAGTAATCCCGGGCCGAGATAAAAAAATAAATTCAATATGCATTTGATATAATAATGTTGAACATAATGTAGAAAAGTTCGCATTTTGAAAAAATCGAGAGCCACGCACAAGATACGTGATGAGAATGTGTTCATTAAAGCCAAAGAAGATTGAACAAAAGTTAATTCGCAATTACCAAATTACAGTTTTGTCGATACTTTGACCTTTAATTTTAAAAAGTTAGTGCACAAATGTTGGAAAGTACAAAGACCGAGCATCCAGCGTGAAGTAATACATTATCGAGAGCAAAGCGCAAGAACCAAAAGTCGCGCACCCATATAGACTGCAAGTTATCACGTATTTTCGCCACGAAGATTTAAGGCTTGATTTAAATAAGTTATTCATTATAACAACATCAAAAATTACAAAAAATGTTTAAATTATAATAAAATAACCATTATTATAGTAAATTATAGTAAAATATTGTAATGTTTTACAATTTCCAAAATAATTAAATATATCCTTTGATCCGAACTCTTGAAATGTAATCGAATAACTTGTTTCAGAGAAAATTTTGGCTAATAAGTAGTTATTTTAATATAAAAATTGAATTTAAACTTAACAATTACTAAAATAATGAAATAAGCCGATAATTAGTCGAGATTTTGTAAAAAATGTAATGAGTTGCCCCCTTTTATGTAATGAAGTTTATGACAAGAATATTCCTTTCCCTTTTACTGTTTTAATATGAATAATTTATTATTTATTTTTAAAATATTTTCTTTAATGGAATCCAAAACATGCTTTAGGGAATTTCATAAGAATAATACGGGTGAAAAGAAATTAGAGGACATTGTTTACTTTACTGGTAATACTTATAGGAGTACAAGTGTAAATCGTGGATATTATTGGATATTCTTTTCACTCTTTCTATTGCAATCTAACATATATTTATTTGTTTCAACAATATAATCTTTTTTGCGGCGCCTTAACATGGCTTAGGGGCACCAACTAAGGTTGCGCAGCCGGGGTTTTCCGGCTGCGCCCCTATGCCAGTCCGCCACTGTGTAAATAGAAATATAATGTAATATCACTAAATCATACTTTGGATCAGAAATGAAGAAAGAAGTTTTGTAACGATTACATAACAATTAATGAGTGTTATTTACATGCGTGCATCACATGTAATTGCTAAAACATATAATTTCCGAAAAAGTTATAACTTACCTGTGGTAAATACTCGCTAAGTTTTGAATAAGTTAGGGAGTAAGGGACCCTCATGTTTCGTGATAGTCGACGGTTTTCATTATTGTATCTCAAAGAATAAGGTTGATATCCGCCAGGAAGATAAAGTCTTCTTCGATGTTTTTGATAACTGGCACTACTTTGCCGACTGACTTCGGCTGTATCACGAAATATTTCCGGTGTAACTTGTTTCTTCGAAATATGTCGGGCTCCTGGTCTACTTAAGTGGGCAACTAGAAGTAAAATAAATTTTTTGGGTATACCCTAACGAAAGAAAATCTCAGAAATATCTTGGGCGAAAATCCCGGCCAGGTCATACACATTTCAGTGAATTACCAGTCTTTAGTTCAATGATTGCATCTCTAGAGATTACCTGAATGGTTTGGATCCTTTCTCATGTTTTCATTAATGGAGATCCAACCTTGAGGATTCCGAAACATGAAAGGCAGTTAAGAAATGGTTGACTGTTACAAAGTCTCCATAAAACTAATCCCCTTTACAACTACATACTTTTCTTTATTTATTCACATACATATATTTATTGGTGACAACTTAATTATATATATATGTAAATATCTACAATAATGTCCTAGAGATGAATATTAAAACGCGGTCAGTTTTTTACGCCTTTTAATCTTAATAAACAACCTCCGAAAATTGGTTTTTAGCGATTATTTCGAGAAGGGTGCATCTAACGAAAAAAGAGTATAGTAGAAAAAATATAACATAAAATTTTTAACAATAAAGGTGACATTTATTTTTGTTGTGATTCTCACAGTTCTCAATCAATGAACCCTTTGATTAGAGGGTGAGTTTGAGTTCGAAGCCCGCGAGCTCCTTCTCTTGCACATGTGTCGAAATGGGGTGGTTTTTCGGTCACAAAGTAGAGGGCTAAGATTGTAGATGAGAAAATTCTCTATGAATGTTGCTCATTAAATTGTTGTTATTTAAACAGTTAAATATGATATAAAGATTATTCCGAAAATATATTAGGAGTAGTAGTAGTGGTATTTTATTGCACATACCTCGAAATGACGTGGTTTTTCGGTAAAAATATATACTCTTTATATCTAAAACAGTGAAATTTCACTGATTATAATAGCTAGAAATGGGTCATTGAAAAACAGTGAAAGGTTACTTACTGATTCAGTGAAATAAACACTTTTGAGAGTTGGCAGCTCTACACCATGTAAATTAAGCAAGCATAATATAATAATATTTTAATACATTCAATCAATGAATCATAGTAAAAACCGCAAACTAATAAATATCATAAAATATTAAAAAAGGTGAAAAGTTCCGATGCTTTAAAAGGACAAATAATCTCACATATTACTTTAATTTCTAGATTGGACTGTCATGTACAAAGCCGTTGAGTAAGTACTTCCTAGACGAGTTAGAGTATACTTATCCCGCAGATAATCCAGCAGACTTACATCGCGAAAATAAAAAAATTTATTTCATTATGGAATTCTTCTTGCTACTTAAGTAAAAGAGTAACAAAAAATATTAACTTGAAATTTTAGAACTTAATCTTCACATGATTTACTTTGGCGTTACTGAATTGATTAGAGAATAAGTCCGAAATCACTGATTAATCAGTGAAATGTGTAACTACTATTTCAATTAGTGAATTTTTCACCGGTTCATATTTAGATAGTAGGACTTGAATTGCAGAGCCCAGGTGAAAATTTACAACTGTCTGGGTACCGCGCTAGTACCGCTGGATGGATAGCGGTATTGGCATATTGCCAGCTGTCAAACGTCTGGGTACTGGCATTAGTACGAAATTTCACTTGACTGGGAGTTGTCTGTCAGTAGTGGGGCGGTACTAGGAATTATATTATGCCTGTACCAAAAGTCTATTCTGGCAAGGTACTGAAAATGGTATTATGCCTGTGCCGAAAGTCTGTACTGGTGAGTAGTACAAAATGTCTCTTAGCTGAGAGTTGGCTGTCGGTACTGGGGTGGTGTGAAAAATGGTTTTAAGTCTGTACTGAAAATCTGAACTGACGCGGTTGTCCGTGGGTACTAAAGCCACACTGTAAACAGTACTGTACCTGTAGCGAAAGTCTATATCAGCGCAGATCTGGTATTTGGTACCGAAGGTAATTTTCCTACTGAAAGACTGACTTTAGGGTTCAAATTTTATGTTAACAATTAATTTTGACTCAAATTAACATAATTTGCAGAATGATGTCAACGAAATTTTCTGTAACAAATTTTAATATTGCACATTGTCTATTTCCTGATATATCGAGGAAAAAAATTCTTTCGAAAAAATGAAAATTCCTTCGGACAAAGTTTTGTTAAAAAAATCTACTTTTTAATTGAAATGTTTTGGATTTACAAAGCGTTTGACGACGTTAGAATGGAATTTTTTGAATAAAAATTCATAAAAGGACGTTACTGCTTGACCAAAATAATTTTTTTCCCAAACAAGAGAGCTCATTAGGAAACAAGCAATGCAAAGCAGTTTGAATTTTTTTGCAGAAATAGTTTCTGATATATAATTTCGATATCATGAAGACTTGATTTGAAAATTAACCATTTATAATGCTGTCGCAAAAAAAAATTATTTTCGCTGAAAATTCTTAAAAACGTATTTCAAACATTAGTTCTTCTCATAAACAATAAAATTGTTAGAACCAAAACTGTCCTAGGTTTTTAAAAAGTAACTAAGCTATTCAATATCAAGGGAGTTTTCTTGACCTATTAAAAAAAGAATTTATCAAGGGTATTTTTGAGGGCATACAGAAGTTTTAGCGATAAATGATATCTGGACGAAAATAACTATGACTAAAAGGTACTACGGCCTGAATCTTAGTTATAGAAAATACAATGAACAACAATTTTAAGATGCACACTGAAAAAAACTACTTAATTTAAGTCGAAAATTCGGCTTCTTTTAAGTTGTCACATAAAGAAGCATAGGCAATCTGAAATTAAGAATTACATCTCATCATCAAATTAAGGGAATTAGATTCCTGAAATTCAGGTCGGGACTATTTGAAATTCAGGGAGGCATGACCTGAGAAATTTCGGTATGCTCGCTCTTCAATTAAGAATATATGCATACTGAAAGCTAGTATAACTTTAAGTTACGTAATATACTATCCTAACTGAAATTAAGAGTAATATTCTAACTAAAAACCAGGAATTTCTCACGTCTTACAGACACTCCTCAGCTGTTCTTATATAATAGTTATTCGTTTTAGAAAATATACAAACTGGGTTCAAACTTGTAAGTAAATACAGGAAAAGTAGGAAAAATGGTAAAAATGGTATATTTGGGGTACGTGCGGTCCAAAATCTTCAGAAAATTGCGTTCCATATTGTATTAAAAGGGTGCTCACGTTGCAAAGTAAAAAGTTTTGTAATAATTTAATTATTTTGATGGGCTTAATAATTCAAATATTGGCTGACAATTGGAACTGATTTTGCTGCAGCACTTTTTTAAATCCGTGAAACGAAAACTCCACGAATTACTGAAACATAGTATCATAGTCGACACTGACCAACGCGACATGGAATATTGGAGTAGGATACGACTAGAATAAATGGCCACGAGCTGTATAGTAGCGCAAACGTTCTCTAACGTCATGCAATGCAGTACGAACAGGTACTTCCTTAATTCAAGTCAAATCTAAAATTAAGTCGAATATAACTATAAGTATTTATTTCAAAGTTGACTCAAAAGTATCTCACATAAACCTTTTCTTGCGGATTTTCTTCTGGAGTAGCTGCTGCACTTAATCTACTTTTTTTCCCCACCATCTCGATCACCGGCATTTGATAACCAGCGTTTTATGCATGAATTAAAATCTTTAATAGAGATTGCTGCGAATTTTTGTAACAAAATTGCTGTAACAAGAAACAGAACATGAGTTATGCAGAAGCAATAGATTAAAATACAATTTTTTAAAATTTTCATTAAGAAATGAGCTTGTAACAAAGAAGTTAGGGTTTCAAATAAGTAGTTGATATTTTACCCAAAAAATTTTATAATCTTTTATAATTTTATAATTTTCATAATTTTATGTTATAATTCATAATTAATAATTTTATAATTGAATTCCTAACTAAGATAGGTGAATTTTCAACCAAAAATTTGCACTTATAAACCAATAAATATATCATTTTTAACAAAAGAAATTTACTGTCATCCACAATAAAGATTTTTTATTCAAGAGAAAAAAGGTCAACATTTCTATTTTCTATTGGACCGTATGACCAGAATAAAACACCTTCTCTCATTTCATTTTTGTATCCGAAAATATTAATTTTCAACCAAAAAGTTAATTTTCGACGAAGCAGTTGAATTTTAAACAGAAAATTTCATTTTCAACCTAATAGTTTAATTTTTAACTAAAATCCATCGTCTTAAACCAGGAACGAAAGTTAAATTTGCAGATCAAAAAATTTATTTTTAACCAAAAAGTTAACGAATTTACAAGAAAGAATAGTTAAATATTTCACAAAAGAGATGGATCTACAACCAATAAATTGAATTTTTAGCAAAATTGTCCAACTTTCGACCAAGTAGTTGAATTTTCAGCTCAGAAGAATGATTTCTTACTAAAAAAGACGAAATTACAACAAAATAAATGAATTATTAACCAAATAGTTGGATTTTTAAATTAAACAATCAAGTTTTAACCAAAAATATAGTAGTTAAATTTAATTAAAGAAAAATTAAATCTCAGAAAAAAATAAATTATGTCCATATTCAGAATCCCGAAGTCGTAAACTTCGTAGTTAACTACGTTGCAAATCACGCAGAATTCAACGTGGGATCCGCCGTCGTAGACTAGGTCAGAAATTGGTATATTAAACCACATAGTATACTATATTTTTTCCGAAGTGGTCCAATACCTGCATCTACAGGTAACCTTTTTTCGTATTTATATGATTGGTAAATAGTCCGACGTCGCAAACTACATAGGATCCACAAATATTTATTAAAAATAATTTCAAAAAGATTACAAAAGAAACATAGATTTGTTGTGTAATTTTTGCTATTTAATTTCTATATAAATTACTATACTTTTTCAGAAGGGGAGAGTGTAGGATAACATACATTTTACAGTGTGCAAGAATATATACGAGTATCAGTAATAATAAACGCAGAATACTTGTACTTAAAATAAAAACTGTACAATTTCTGTCTCAAGTTAATATGCTCATGCACATCTGACAGACTAATTTATTTGTCTCAAAATCCCAATCAACTACCCTTGTATATGAAAACCCCAAAAATAAATAACAAATTACACGTTTAAATCCACGTTTAAAAATACCCCACAAATTACACGCGTTAATCCACATGCATTTCTACGTGTGTTCTTCTAAGCGACATATCATTCTTAAAATCAACCAGGAATCGGACTTTTAAATCAACTTAGATTTTAAAAAATTGTATGGTTAAATAGATAACACTTGAATTCGATAATGCAGATAGCAATAAAATTGTGATTCGGAAAAATCAAAATCAGATAATTAACATAACCTCTGTTCCCACCGTAGCTTTTTCCATTTCCATTATCATACTTTTATTACTTTTGATAATTCTGTAACATTAAGGACTTATAACTTTCCTTTTCGCGCTGCTTTATGTCTATTTATAGTTATACTTTTAACTATAACCAGATCCTCTCACGAAATCGCTCAACAAAAATATGCAACACAATTCCAGATCACTCACATGAGTCTATAGTTCCTAACGTTTACAAAAAAGGAAACAAAAAACAAAAAATGAAAATATTTAAGAAGTCGAAAGGTTTTCACCGTATATGGAATTGCTATGTGTCAAAAGTCCCATCTTAAAGTTTTAGCCCTTTAGTGGATGTGGAACCCACCCAAATCAACTCCTGAATATAATAAAATTCGTTAAAAATACACATTTTGAAAAGTCAAAATGTTTTAAACCCAGGCGAAAAAGTCTGACTTATGCCGGATCTTACGAAAGGCGTAGTACCACGTCAGTTGTAAATGAAGAGCAATGCCAACACTGATCAACTGTACTGTCCTAAGGGTTGGCGATGTACTGGTTCAGTACTGTAGCAGTACCGAATCCAAGTGCTGGCTAGAAGCCGACTTGGAAGTTTTGCCGAGCGTTAGTGTGGCACTGGCTCAGTACTGTCCCAGTATTGAGTCCAAGTCCTGGAAGGAAGTCGATTTAGTAGTTTTTCCAAGCGTTGGCACGGTACTGGTTCAGTACTGACTCTGTATCGAATCCAAGTGCTGACTGGAAGACGACTTGGTAGTTTTGCCGCGCGTTAGTGCGATACTGGCTTAGTACAGTCCCAGTATTGAGTCCAATTGCTAGCCGGAAGTCGATTCAGTAGTTTTGCCAAGCGCTGGCACTGTACTGGTTCAGTACTTTCTCAGTATCGAATCCAATTGCTAGCTGGAAGTCGATTCAGAAGCATTGCCCAGCGTTAGTGCGGTACTGGCTCTGTACTGCCCCAATACTGAGCCCAAGTACTGGCTGGAAGTCGATTTAGGAGTTTTTCCAAACGTTGGCACGACAATGGTTCAGTACTGTCTTAGTACTAAGTCCAACTGTTGGTTAAAAACTAACTGAGGAGATTTACCGAGCGTTTGCGCGGAACTGATTCAGGACTGTTCCGGTATGGGGTCCAAGTGCAGGCTAAACGCCAACACAAGCATTATGCCGAACGTCGGCGCAGTAAGGGTTCAGCAGTGCCCCGGTATGAGTTCAAGTGCTGGCTAAAAGCCAATTCAATAGTTTTGCAGAGCGTTGGCCCGTTACTGGTTCAGCACTGCTCCGGTATGGAGTCCAAGTGCTATCTGCAAGTCTATTTAGGAGTTTTGCCGAGGGTTAGTGCGGTACTAGTTCAATACTGCCCCAATACTGAGTCCAAGTGCTGGCTGGAAGTCGATTTAGGAGGTTTTCGAGCTTTAGTGCGGTACTGGCTCAGTACTGCCCCAATACTGATTCCAAGTGCTGGCTGGAAGGCGATTGGGGAGTTTTTCCAAGCGTTGGCACGGCACTGGTTCAGTACTGTTTCAGTACAAAGTCCAACTTTTGGTTAAAAGCCATTTCAGGAATTTTACCGAACGTTTGCGCGGTACTGGTTCAGCACTGCCCCGGTATGGAGTCCAAGTGCTGTCTGGAAGTTGATTAAGGAGTTTTTCCAAGCATTAGTGCAGTACTGGCTCTGTACTGTCCCAGTACTGAGCCCAAGTATTGGCAGAAAGACCATTTAGGAGTTTTGCTAAGCATTGGCATGGTATTGGTTCAGTACGGTCTCAGTACTGAGTCCAACTGTTGATTATAAGCCAATTCTGAAGTTTTGCTGAATGTTGGCGCGGTACTGGTTTATCATTAAAAAAATTTTGACTTTTCAAAACGTGTATTTTCAAAGAATTTTATGCTATTAAGGGGTCGATTTAGGGTGGGTTCCACGTGCACTGAAGGACTAAAATTTTAAGACTGGGTGTTTGGGACATAACACGGCCATATACGAGGTGTGTTCAAAAAATAAGGTGACTTTACGGTTTTCTCAAAAAACATTCATTTATTCCTCAATATTTATGTTTTCCCCTTCAAAGTAATTCCCCTCAGGTATAATACACTTGTGCCAACGCTTTTTCCAATCATCGAAGCACTTCTGAGAATCATTTTGTGGCATAGTCTTGAGTTCTTTCAGCGATGCAGTTTTTATCTCCTCAATCGTTGAAAATCGATGTCCTTTCATGGGTCTCTTCAGTTTTGGGAAAAGAAAAAAGTCACTGGGGGCCAAATCCGGTGAATATGGAGGCTGAGGCATGACTGTGGTGCTGTTTTTGGTCAGAAAATCTTTCACAAGCAGCGATGAATGAGCAGGTGCATTATCGTGATGCAAAAGCCACGAATTGTTTTTCCAAAGTTCCGGACGTTTTTTGCATATCGCCTCTCACAAACGGCACATAACTTGAAGGTAATATTCCTTATTGACCGTACGACCTTGTGGTAAAAATTCCTGATGCACTACGCCACGGTAATCAAAGAAGACAGTGAGCAAAACCTTCACATGGCCGAACTTGACGTGCTTTTTTCGGTCTTGGAGACTCAGGATGCTTCCACTGAGACGATTAGGTTTTAGTTTTGATGGTCATGCGATGAATCTTTTGATCAAAATTAAGCAGTTTTGGAACAAATTTCGCTGACACACGTCTCATGCCCAAAACGTCCGAAAAGATAGCATGGCATGAGCCAACCGATATGCCAACATCTTTAGCAACTTCTCTGATGGAAATTCGGCCATTTTTCAACACTATTTCTTCCACTAATTGAACGTTTTCATCTGTTGTTGACGTGCTGGGACGTCCAGGTCGAGGTTCGTCTTCGACATCCTCTCGGCCTTCTTGGAACAGCTTGTACCACTTATACACATTTTTTTAATCAGAGTAGACTCACCGTATGCAAATGTCAACATTTCAAGAGTTTTAGAGCACTGGATTCCATTTTTCACACACAATTTAATGCAAACTCTTTGCTCCATTTTTTTCGAAAGAAGAAAATCGCCGAGCACACCAAACCCTTCTAAACTTTTACGCTTCTGCCAGAAAAACAACACGTTCTATATATTCAAAACTGTGAACATATGATCGTGACGAGTGTACCAACACAGCAAAACAAAAAATTTAAAACTTGAATGCACGTAGCCCGCGAAAATTAAGTTACAACTAAAACTATAACTGTAAATATAGAGAAAGCAGCGCGAAGAAGTAAGTGAAAAGTCCTTTATACTATAGAATTATCAAAGGTAATAAAAGTATGATAATGAAAAGGTATAAAGCTACGGTGGGAACAAAGGTTAAGTTAATTATCTGATTTTGATTTTCCTGAATCATACTTTAATTGCTATCTGGATTATCGAATTTAAGTGTTATTTATTTAAGCGTGAAATTTTTTAAAATGTAAGTTGATTTACAATTCAGATTTCTGTTTGATTTCAAGAATGATTTATTGCTTAGAACAACATACGTAGAAATGTATGTGGATTGATTTGTGTAATTTACCGGGTATTTTTACACGTGGATTTAAACGTGTAATTTCTCACTTATTTTTGGGATTTTAATACACAAGGGTAGTTGATTGTGATTTTGAAAAAATAAATTAGTCTGTCAGATGTGCATGAGCATATTAACTTAAGACAGACATTGAACAGTTCTTATTTTAAGTAAAAATATTCTGCATTTATTATACTATTACTGATACTCGTATATATTCTTGTAGAATGTAAAATGTATGTTAACCTACACTCTTCCCTTCTGGAAAAGTATAGTAATTTATTTAAAAGTCAAATAGAAAAAATTACACAAAAACCTGTTTTTTGGTGATATTTTGATAATATTTTTTATAAATATTTGTAGATCCTACGAAGTTTACAACTTCGGGAGTTTGAATATGGACATAAGTGCAAAAAAGACGACTTGCAGTTGCACTTATTGAAGCGTAGAATATAAAGCGGAAAGATCGGCCAAAACATTTGGAAATACTCGAAAAATTGAACAATGGGAAGGGTGAAAATTCTACTATTTTGTTTACGATTCAACTATTATATTTTTGGTTATAACTTGATTGTTTTCATTTAAAAGTCCAACTTTTTGGTTAATAATTCGTTTATTTTGTTGTAACTTCGTCTTTTTTGGTCAAAAATCACTCTTCTTCGCTGAAAATGCAACTACTTGGTCGAAAGTTGAACAATTTTTCCAAAAATTCAATTTTTCGTTTGTAAAACCATCTCTTTCGTTTAATATTTTACTATTATTTTTTGTAAATTCGTTTAATTTTTGGTTAAAAATAAATTTTTTAAACTGAAAATTTAACTTTCGTTCCTGGTTTAAGATCGATGCATTTTAGTTAGGAATTAAACTATTAAGTTAAAAATGAAATTTTTTGTTTAAAATTCAACTTTTTGGTTGAAAATTAACTTTTTGGTTGATACTTAATATTTTGGATAAAAAAATGAAGGGTTAACATTTTTTTTCTCTGGAATGAATAATCTTTATTGGATGGCATTTTGTCTATTTAATTGAAACCTTCACTTCTTTGTTACAAGCGTATTTCTTGATAAAAATGTAAAAAAATTTTATTTTAAATTACTGCTTCTGCATAACTCATGTTCTGTTTCTTGTTACAGAAATTTTGTTACAAAAATTCGCAGAAGTCCCTATCAAATATTTTAATTCATACATAATACGCTGGTTATCAAATGCCGGTGAACGAGATGGTGCAAACAATCAGATAAGTTCAGCAGCTGCCCAAGAAGAAAATCCACAAGAAAAGATTTAAGTGGCATACTTCTGAGGCAACTTTCTTTACCATTTTTCTTTCACTTAATATATTGATACCCTTCGAGTTGTGCTACGTGGTTTTTTAAATAATATAAGTATTCTTACATGGATCTTAAAATTGTTGTTCATTGTATTTTCTATAACTAAGATTCAGGCCATAGTCTTTTTTAATAAGTTAAAAAAAATTCCCTTGATATTGAACGTCTTAGTTACTTTTTAAAAAGCTGGGACAGTTTTGGTTCCACCAATTTCATTGTTTATGAGTAGAATTAATTTTTGAAATTATGTTTTAAGAATTTTTAGCGAAAATATTTTTTTTTGTTTACAGCATTATAAATTATTGAAATCTAAACAAAGTCTTCATAGTATCGAAATAAAATCTCAGAAAATATTTCTGCAAAAAATTGAAACTGCTTTGCATTTCTTATTTTGTAATGAGCTCTCTTGTTTAAGGAAAAAACTTATTTTGGTCAAGTAAGGACGTTCTTTTATGAATTTTTGTTCAAAAAATTCCATTGTAACGTCTTCAAACGCGTTGATATTCCAAAGCATTTCATTTAAAAATATATTTTTTGAACAAAACTTTGTCAGAAGCAATTTTATTTTATCAAAAAAATTATTTTTTCTTTCAAGATATCACTAAATAGACAACATGCAAGATCAAAGTTTGTTACAGAAAATTTGTTTGACATTATTATGCAAATTATGTTAATTTAGTGTCAAAATTAATTATTTACATAAAATTTGAACCCTAAATTCGGTCTTTTAGTAAGCAAATTACCTTCGTTACCATATACTAGATCTGCGCCGCTACAGACTTTCGCTACTGGTACAGTACTGTTTGCAGTATGGCTTTAGTACCCACGGGCAACCGCGTCAGTGCAGATTTCAGTACAGGCTTAAAACTATTTTCAGTACCGCCCTAGTATCGAAAGCCAACTCTCAGCTGACTTCCAGCCAGCACTTGAACTTAGTACTGCGGTAGTACTGAGCTAGTACTGCACTAACTCTCGGCAAAACTTTCAATTTGGCTTCTAGCCAGGACTTTGATTCCATACTAGGGTAGTGCTGAACCAGTACCGCGCCAACGCTCAGCGAAACACCTGTATTGGCTTTTAGCCAACAGTTGGAATCCATACCGGGACAGTGCTAAACCAGTATTGCGCCAACGCTCGGCAAAACTCCTGTATTAGCTTCCACCTAATACTTCGACTCTATATCAGGACAGTGCTGAACCACTGCCGCGGACTCTCGGAAAAACTCTTTAACTGGCTTCTAGCCAATACTTGGACCTCGTACCGTGACAGTGCTGAACCAGTACGCGCGCGACCGCTCGGAAAAACTCCTGAATTGGCTTTTAGCCAGCACTTGCAGCTCATACCGGGGCAGTGCTGAACCAGTACTGCGCCAAGGTTCGGAAACCCCTAAATTGGCTTTTAACCAACAGTTACACTTAGTACTGAGATAGTAATAAACCCTTACCCTAGTATCGCTTAACAAAACTCCTAAATTGACTTCCAGCCAGACCTAGACTCAGTACTGGGGCATTACTGAACTAGTACCGCACTAAGTCTCAGCAAAACTTCCAATTGGGCTTCCAGGCAGCTCTTGGACTCTATACTGAACCAGTACCGCACTAAGGCTCGGCAAAACTACCAATTGGGTATCTAGGCAGCACTTGGATTCTACAGAGGGGCAGTGCTGAACTAGTACCGCGAAAACGCTCGGCAAAACTTCGAATTGGCTTTTATCCAGCACTTGGACACCATAATGGGACAGTGCTAAACCAGTCCCGCGACAACGCCCGGCAAAACTCCTAAATTGGCTTTTAGCCAGCACTTGGACCCCATACCGGGACAGTGCTTAACCTGTACCTCGTTAACGCCCGGCAAAACTCCTGGATTGACTTTCAACCAACAGTTGTACAGGACTTGCATGTTGGTGGCGGTAGTGAAAAAGTGTGCAGTAACAGGCGTTAAGAAGTTTTTACGAAGTTTGTGTGTAAGTTGTGATTGGAGTGTGAGGATAGAAGTCTAGGAGGTGAGTAAGTTTGTCAGGGGTACATCTAGAAGATAGAAATTAATTTACATTGTTGTTGGGAGGTGGGATGTGGCTAGATAGGGAAAGTGAGGTTAGGTTTGCAAGCGGGCGGGGTAGTTTCATGATTAGGAGTTTGGGCCTTCAGGGCCGACAAGGGTGGTTCTCGTAGTGCTAGGTGATGTTTGGGGTGAGAAAAGGGTGACTGAAGGGGATGTGAGGGGTGAAATAAGGAGAAGAAACCGAAATTTTAGGGCGGTAAGCGCCAGCAGCCTTAAGAGACATCTGTTAGTGGCAGTGCGTACTTGCGAACATCGATATGTTACAGTTACCCACGGAAGAGCGGGACGCGGGCAGCGAAAGTACTGGCATTTATGGTAGCGAAATAGACGGGGAGGAAATTTCCAGAAGGACACGACGGCCAGCTATGCATGGCCCGGTGTGGAGTGGCGCGTCAGGGAGGGGGAAGAATCCGAGCGAAGAAAGCGATCAGGAAAGAGAGAAAGCGTCCAGTACAAGTGAAGGGGAGGATCTCTTGAAGAGGAAGAGGGAAAGCAAAGAGAGTCCGGAGAAAGGTGCGCTAGAGAGTCCCTTTAAAAAAGCGTACGAAAACGTAGGTAAAGAGCGGTGAAGAAAGGGAGGGCTGGAAACGCTACTACAGAGCATACGGTGGGTTAAAGGCAAGTTAGGGAAAGTTAGGATGGACGGGAAAAAGGAGAATGAAGTGGCAGTTGTGGAATTGGAGAGCTGGAGAGCTGGAATGAAAAATGGGGGTAATGCATAACAAAAATAGGATAAAGGACAAGACGGTTTTCATCGATCAAGATTTGACGACGAAGGAAAGGGGTGTGCAGAGAATGCTCAATGACAAGGCTAGGAAGGGGAGGAGCGAAGGGAGAGCGGCGAAGTTAGAGTATCGAAAAATAAAAATAGACGAGAAAATGTGGGTATCGGGCGAGGAGAAGGAGGTGTTGAAGGAAGTGCAAGGGAACTTATTTCCGGGGAAGTAGGGGGTGGGGTAAAGCAGGGTGGAGAAGAGTTAAAGGTACTGTACTGGAACGTAACAGCGGTAAGGAAGAAAGATGAGGATTGCTGGAGTCAAAGGAAAGAGGAAAGAGGTAGTAGTTAAAGGAAAGAGAAAAGGAAGGGCTAGTGGGGGAAATATAACAGGGGTTAGGGATTGGATTAGAGGAAGAAGTTTATGAAGAGGGAGAGGGGGGCGTGCAAATGAGGGCTGTAAAGATGGGAGGGGTGATGTATAAATTTGTGATTGTGTACAATACGGATGGAATAGAAAGGATTAAAGATAGAGTGGAAAAATTACTAGGAGAGCGAGAGATGAGGGTCTGGCGGTAATGGGAGGGGGCTTTAATTGGAGAATAAGGCGAAAAGGGTACCTAACCGGGAAGGGGAAAGCTTCGAAAGAAAACCGAAGGGTATGATAATAAATAAAGAGGGGCAGATTCTAAGAGATTGGATGGAGGATAGAGATTGGGAATTGGCGAATGGTGATGGTAAAAAGGGAAGGGAGGGTGGAATCAAGCCATCAACCATGAGAGGATATAAAAGAGAATGTGAAAGGTTGTATGCAAAAAAAAGGAATTTAGGAAGAAGAAAGGAATGGTGAAGCCCTGGTTGGATAGGGAATGTAAAATGATCAAGAGAAAGATGAAAAAGAAGTACAGGAAGTGGAAGGAAGGAACTGCGGAAAGGGAGGAATACGTAGAAATGAGGAAGGAGTTTAAGGCGATATGTGAGAAGAAAGAGCAGGAAAAGCAAAAAGAGCTGGAAGAGGAGTTGAAAAGTGTTGAGACAGAAGAGGACATGTGGAAGATAATTAATAGATTTAGGAAACGTAGGGTGGGGATAGGTGAGAAGTTAGGGCAACGAATGGAGAAAAATTTGTAAAAATTTATTTCAGGGGTCAGATACACGAAAGAGAGATGAGAGGATTGTAAGAATGAGGGAGGTAGATGGAGATGAGCTAAATAACGAGAAGGTAGAGTTGCAGATAAGGAAGTTGAAAAAATCTAAGGCAGCAGGGATGGACGGCGTAGAGAAAGAAGCGTGGTAGTAAAAAAAATTATGGAGGGGGAGGTATTTCCAAGAGGGTGGTGGAAGGGGTTTATCCTACCACTGTATAAGAAAGGGGATAGGGAGAGGCAGGAAAATTATGAAGGAATTACGCTAATAAATACTGTGTACAAAATATACGCGATGGTGTTGGTCGATAGGCTGCGCAAAGATGTTGAGGGGAAAAGAATATTGCCGGAAACGCAGGCGGGCTTCAGGGAGAAAAGGAGTACTATTAACTATATACACGTCTTGCAACTCTTGGTGGATAGAGAAATATCCAAAAAGGGTGCCAAAGTGTACGCGTTTTTTGTAGATCTAAGGGGCGCGTTCCCTTCTTTGGATAGGAAGAAATTGTGGGAGGCAATGGAAGAGAGGGGAGTGAAGAGGGGATTGATTGAGAGGGTAAGCGAGGTGTATAAGGAGACGAAAGATAGGGTGAGAGAAGAGTAGGGAATCTCTGAGGGTTTCTAGGTGGTCAGGGGGTTGAGGCAAGGGTGGGAGGAGTTAGCATCGGAGGAGTCAGGATATGGTGGCTCGCATATGCAGATGACATAGTGCTGCTGGCAAAGAGCGAAGAGGCTTCAAAGGAGATGATGAAGAGGTTGAGATGATACTTGGACAAAAATAGGTTAGAGTTAAATGCAGACAAGCCAATGGTTATGGTGTTCAGGAAAGAAGGTGGGAGAGGAGTAAAAGTGGAAGGGAAAAGCGGTACATGAGGTGAAAGAGTTTGTGTGCCTGGGCTTCCTGTTTCGAAGGAATTGGGGAGTGGATGGTCATATAAAAGAGAGGGTGAGAAGGGCTAATGTGGCGATGAGGCAAGTGTGGAGCCTGGGGAAGAGGTTGTTCGCAGATGATTTTGTAAGGAGAATGAAATTGTTTGATTCGCTAGTGATGAGCGTCTGATTTCACAAAGTTGACGTATGGGAATGGAAGGTAAGTGAGGAGGTAAATAGGAGACTAATGCTCGGAAAAACTTCCAATTTGGCTTTTAGCTAGCACTTGCACCCCATACCGCGGCAGTTCTGAACCAGTAACGCGCCAACGGTCGGGAAAACTCCTGAATTGGCTTTTAATCAACAGTTGCACTTAGTACTGAGACCGTACTGAACCAGTAACGATCCAGCTTTTGGTAAAAATCTTAATCGACTTCCAGCCAGCACTTCGACTCAGTAATGGGGAAGTATTGAGCCAGTGCCGCATTAAAGATTGGCAAAACTACTAAATCGACATCCAGCCACCACTTGGATTTGGTACTGAGACAGGACTAAACCAGTGCCGCGCTAACGCTTAGGACAGTACAGTTGGTCAGTACTGACATTGCTCCTCATTTACAACATGCGCGGTACTACGCCTTTCGTAAGGTCCGATATTAGTCAGACTTTTCCGCCTGGGAGTACACATTTATCTATAAATATTGTTAAGTAATTTGTTGTTATTTAAATTGTTATGTATTATACCCATATTTTGTCGAAAAAATGATTATAATCATCAATTGTGTCTTGCAGTTTATCTATGATTTCTTCATTAGGACAATCTGTACCTTGACAATTTGGGTACATTACGGAACATTTTAATTTCTTTTCTACGTGTCTAAATGTTTACCGCATTCCATTTTACAGGAAAAACTATCAAATTCATTATGTTAGATAGAGCTGGTGCCTCAACAGTATAAACTGGTAATAAGCTATTTTCACCTCTTTTCTAATACCACAGTTCTGGTTCAAAATTTTTCCTCGCCTTGTTTGAATTTGATGATGGAATCTATAACAGTTTTGTCGAACAGCTTCGGAAGTTGAAGGAAGTCCAAATTGAGATAAAGCCTGACAGGAAGAAGCCATAGGTTCGTTGAAGCATACGTATCACGTCCAGCCGGATTATTTAATTTTTTATAAATTTCTTTAATAACATCATCATCTTGTACAGAATCAAAACTTGAAGGAATGTTTTTAAAATCTTCCAGAAGAAGTTAAGAATGTTGAGCATCAGAATCTTCTAGGATAATTTCAGAAAAAATTAATTTCTATAAATCACAGTATATGTGATGATGTACTAATTAGCTGATGTGATAATCATGCAGACTGCCATCAATGAATCCCATCGAAATAAAAAAGTTGTAGTTTGTGAGGAATTGGATCTCTTCACATTGATTATTGCTCTCTCTCTCTCTCTCTCTATCTGGTGGGAAAGTATATTCTGTTCCTAAAAGAAGGAAAAGGAAATGTGAAATCCCGCGTTTAAAGTTCGAAGCTTTTTCAAGAGAAATTTTAGAGAGTAATTCATTCTTACATTATACAAAGCTAAATCTTCTGAAACGCGTTTAAACAAATACAGATACGTATGCTTCAACAAATCTGTGGCTTGTTCCAGTCAGGCTGCTTCTTTATCGGGGCTTTTTCCAACTTCTACAGCTGCTCGACGACACACTTATCTAGTCTGTGATCAAAATCAAACATGGCGAGGAATATTTTTAGAATCAAAACTTTAGGGTTGGTAAAGAGGCGAGAATAGTTTCTTACCAGTGTATACTACTAAGGCATCAGCTCTATATCACATAATGAATTTAATGATTTGTTCCTGTGAAATGAGATACGCTTAACGTTGTAGATGCGTTTCTCAACTACATCTTAACATTTATTTGCAAGTATGCAGTGGACTAGTGATATTCTGTAAAAATTAAAAATTTGACAGTCGTCACGACATTCCTACCAATCAGAGCATGGTGGAAATCGACGTGGCTCACAACTCCCTACGGCTCAAAATTCCCTACTCTCCTCTGCTACTACGACTGCTGCTACTATTAATACTACTACAGCAAATTTATATATCATGGAATAGTTATTTATAAATTAATTTTATTAATAAAAAATATCTACATAGTCGTTAACCAACTTTTAAGAGAATAAGTCACTAATATTTTTCGGAATAATCTTTATATAATGTTTAATTGTTTAAATCACAACAAATTAATAACAACGTGCATAGAGAATTCTCTGATCTACACTTTTGGCATATACATTATGACCAAAGAACCACATTATTTCGAGATACGTGCTCAGTTGTTGCTAGAGAAGGACCATGCGGGCTTTGAGTTCAAACTCACCCGCTACTCAAAGAGTGGATTACTCGGGAACTATCACCTGCCCAATAAAAATGCATATAACCTTTCTTGTTAAGAATTTTATGTGCAATTTTGTTTACTTACCTATTTTTGTCTTTAGAAGCATCCTTTTTGAAATAATCGCTAAAACCCAATTTTCGGGAGTTCTTGTTAGATTTAAAGATGGTTCCATCCACCAACCAGAGGCGAACTCTTCTGCTATTTGATTTTTACCCCAAACGGAACCACGCCCGATAGATATCAAAACTTTATATAATTTTTGTGGAAATAACCTGTTTTCAAGCTAACTTGACTAGACTATTTTAAAATTATTATGTGACTTTCAAATCCCTACTTTTAAATTTTACAGCGAAAGTTATTGTATTTAGAGCTCTTATATGTGGCCTCCGTAATTACCCCCGTTGCTTAGCCCTGCCAAAACTTAATGCAGAGTAACTCTATCTACCCGGGTCCCAATAAGGCCCCAGCGTCCGTAAGCATATCCGAAGCACGAAATTATAATATAAATATTTTGCGGTTAGAAATTTGAAATAGGATATTTAGAATGTACCAAATTTTTCGATGCCAGGCATTCGTGATTTTTCTAAGAAAATTGAAAACCTTAAAGGCAATAAATTCGAAAATATTTTCTTCCATATATTATACTTTTTAAGATTGCTAACATTTTTGATAAATTACATATGTCTGGAATCTTTAGACATTTTTATGTTTTTTATGCGACGCTTCGAACTCTCACACGTGGATTGTCATCTTGAATTGAAGTTAACGATCGTACTTTTAAGATGCTTTCAACAAACTATTTTGGTTGAATCATAGAAATGTTTCACTTAATTCTAGTAAAATTCTCTTAAATTATTTAGTAGGTCCCAACAAAACATTTTTGGGTGAATTATCTATTTTCTAAAATCACCAGAACGATTCAACCAAAAAAAATTGTATTGGTTGAAGCAAACAAATTTAGTCAACCGAACACAAATGTTGTTCATTTAACCACAATGTTTTCCGAAATCAACCCAATGCTTTTCAACTCAATTTTGTTTTTAGTGTATATACGACAGGGACAGTTGCCAGTACAACAAAAATCGAGGTTTTAAGAAAATACCCGTGTGCAAACCTTGAGTTGGCCCCGCGAGGGCCATTGTATTTTGCCCCTTTACTACGCACGAAGGGCTAATAAAGTGGCCCTGTGAAGTGCCCAGATAGGGCCTCTGTACTACTGTACTAGTACAGTATTAAGCCTTCTGTACTGTAGCTTTACCCTTTGTTGCCTTGCAAGAGAATTAACAAATTTTTGAAAATTAAGTCTAATTTAGAGTCATTAGCGTATATACGAAACTAATATATAATTATATACAGAACGTCTTTTGTTAAAAGCAATAAGTTAAAAATAAAATAAATTTTATTTTATATTTATTACTTTAATTAAGGACGCTTTGTATATAATACCATATTTAGTTAATATTTTGTAATCGTTAATGCCTTTGTTTTTCATTCTGAGGGAGGATAAAAGTTTAATTTATTTGTGATTTACTGGCCATGGATTGGAATATGAATTTGTAAATTCTGTAAACATTGAAAACCACCACAATTAAATTAAGCAACCACAATTTATTCTGGTAGTCATCTCTCACTTGCACATAATAACCACGATTCAATATTTATTTTTCAATTGCATAATTTATAATATTATTTTATTTTATTTTTAAGTCTCTAATCGCGCGCGTGCCTCTAGCTTCTCTCACTGCTTTCTCACTGAGAACAAAAACTTATTCTAGCATCTCAGTCGCATAGCAATTAGTATTTCACTCAGGTACACTTATAATTTTAGAGCATGCTCGACCATACCGCCCGCCTCGCTGAGAAAAGTTTGAAACGAAATTGCATAGATAGTAAACTAAAAAAAATAGTTTATAGAAGTATTACAAAAACATAAACATCGAATGATTAATCTAAAAAGAAATGGATACATAGTTTGACTTTATTATTTTTATTATTATTAATTTAAAGAATAATTGAATGTTCATAGGTACATGTATCACATTAGGATAATGAAATCTTGTATGAAATACACAAAGCCAAATATGACGGCTCTGCCGCCCCCCATGGCCAATTTATCTTGACTTACAAGTCCTTAGCATTATTTATAGGCAGAAAACGCATTTGTACAATGGGTCTATCATAAGTTCCTTTCGCAGTTTTAATCGTGATCGATCTCACTAAATTATCTTGACCAGGGTGACAAGAAGTTACGCGACCTAAAGTCCATTTGCAAGAAGGGGCATCCTTATATCTCTCACATAAATGTTCGAATTACGTTTCTGGCACTTTTATCTATTTTGTAAGCCCTGAAAGTATTCTAATGTCCACTTTCGCCACAGAACCTCATTAATACGTTGGACTAACGGCCATCTAGACAGACGATTTTTTTTAAATCAAAAGCTGATTGTTCAGCTACCGAAAGCCAAGAGGAGCCTGTGAGAAAATGACCTGGAGTTAAATATGTTAAATTGTCATGATCATCTAAAATAGCTTATAAGGGTTGAGAATTAATGCTCGCACTATTTGACAAAGGAGTATGGAATATTCTTCTATCGTTAGTTTGTGATACCAATTATACGACGTAAGTAGTACTTTACGTCTTTAACACCCGCTTCCATTAAACCTCCAAAATGAGAGGCCGCAGCAGGGTTTAAGTGCCATTTTATGTTTTCTTCAGTAAAGAAGTTACGTAATTTTTCATCATTTTTTCATTTTTTTAAATTTCTTTGAAGCTCTTTGTCTACACCCTGAAAATTGTAACTACTGTCACTGTCTGCATGGTCAAAAGGTAGAAATTTAGTAACCCTTACAAAAGGGAGTTGACCCATTATTTGAGTAGGAACGTTCGCCCTTTCCGAACGCGAGAAATCCATTTGTTTGTGCACTTCAAAATGAATTATGCGATTTTAGAATCCAATAATTTTGCCTGAGAACGTGTAACGTCAATTGTGGACCTCCATGCAAGGTTTGCTGATGAGCTTGCTCTACTATTAGATCCGTGACTCGAGGTTTTGGTGAAATGATAGGATGTTTGGCATCGTAGGAAATCGGAGCGTTTTCTATGCCACCTTTCACGTGAAGTAGTCCCTCACTATCTATGAACGGACAGAGACTTCTTAATGAATTAGAATGTTTACCGGAAGATTTATTTTTGAGGAAAGTGATTTCGTTTGAAAAGTGTCGTTCTTGTAAATATTTAAAACATAAAGTTTTGGTTCGATTTAATATATCATTAGAAAGAAATGACTCTTTTAACTCAATTAATCTTTTAGTAAGGCGATCTGTAAAACGAATACAATAGGCGGTAATTCAGATCAATTTTGGCCAAGTAGACACCTTGTCTTCAAGTTTATCTAAAGGAGTTTGCTCAATTTTTATCGCATGAAACTGAACTTCTGACAAGCTCTTATCGAACTTTTTCCTTTTTTGACTAATGGCTGAAAACTTTTTACTTTCAGTTTCAAGTATTTCAGCGTAAACAGAATTTGCCCAGTTGCTTTGAGATTCATGTAAAAAGGAAGGCACATGCTACCATAAGGGATGATTGGTCAATTCTTCTGCAGTGATACCTCACGAAAGGCAATCAACAGGATTTAAGGATGTAGGGACATGATTCCATTTAGCATCTGGATTTAGAGTGTAAATCAAGGCAACTCGCTTGGCAAAAAAAGTAGGCCACGTAGATGGGGCCTTAACAAGCCATGACAAAAGAACCATAACATCGGACCAATAATATAAGTGAGTTTCAGAAAGATTTAACGAATGAAAAACTTGTTTGGCCAATTTCGCTAAAAACACGGCAGCACATAGCTCTAAACGTGGTATGCAAACCGCTATGATAGGAGCAGTTTTTGATTTCGCAATTAGCAATGTAGTTTTAACCCTTTTTTCTTCATCAATTATTTTAAAATAAATAGCAGCTCTGTAAGCTTTACTACATGCATCTGCATATCCATGCAATTCAAACAATTCTGTTTTAGAGCTAAGACCATTCCATCGAGGTATTTGTAAGTTTTGAAGAAGAGGCAAATTTTTATAATATGCGTTCCATTTCTTATCAAGATCTGATGGCATCATCGTAGGCCAACAACAGCTTTAGCTTCATCTTTGAATTCTCCAAAACTGAATGTTTCATTTCCAGAGGTAGTATTATTAACTCTAATTAATTTAGGATTGTTACCCCCCCCCCCCTTTTTTTGAAGGGAGGAAGCCTCCTCTGTTTAGAAGCTCAATAAGATACTGCTGTAAGCGTAGAGCTTATCCCATATCATCGACTGCGAATAAAACATCATCCACGTAGAAGTCGTTTTTAAGAATTGCACTAGCCTCAGGATAATTAATACCCTTACCTTGTGACAACTGTTTTAGAACTTGATTTGCTAAAAGTGGAGCTAATGCAGTTCCGTAAGTGACGGTCATCAGTTGATAATGCATTATTTCTCTGGTAGAGCCCCTATTACAAACAATACGTTGCAAATCGACATGTTTAGGGCCCAATAAAATCTGCCTGAACATTTGACTAAAACCAGCCGTTAGACCAAACTTATCATTTTTTCTTCGAAGGATAATGGCCGGAAGGTCATTGTGAAGTTCGGGACCTACTAAGAGAAGATCATTTAATGATTTTCCTGAAGAAGTAGGACTAGAGGCGTTGAATACTGTTCTTACTGGGGTAGAGGTGTTTGATTCGCGTATAACTACGTGATGAGGCAAATGAACAGGGGGGCAACTGGAAGGAGTTGTTTGATCTGAATCTGATATTTGCCGCATATAACCCAAATTTTCATATTCTTCAAGAAAAGCTTCATATCTTTTCGCTAATTGTGCATTCTTGGCTAAACGGCGTTCAACACTGAAAAGTAAAGATAAAGCTCCAGGTAGAGATTTTCCTAGAGTGTCGAAGGATCCTTTTTTCGGCAGATGACGAACTACATATCGACCGTCTTCTGTGCTTCAATGTGTTTTTATTAAATGATCTTCGCAACGTTGTTCTTTGTCGGTCAGCATAGATTGTTGCGAAACATCTTCAAGTTCCCAAAACATTTTAAAATCAAAACTCAATTCTTGATCAGTAGTGATACAATTTATTTCAATATTAGATTGAATTTCAATATTATTTTCCGAAACTGGACCCGAAAGAAGCCATCGAAACACTGTTAGTTGCACTGTAAGAGAACCAGGAGGTCCCTTACACAACCCTGTAAACAGAAACGGGCCATAATAATCAGCACCTATAATCAAGCCAAGTTGTTCGCTACTCGAAGGAGCAGGATTTGCGTAATTTAAATCACGAAGGTGATCCCATTCAGATTTTATTTATGTCTTTGGCGGTTTATGATTAATTAGTTTTGGTAGAACAAATGCTGAAATAGGGTAGGCTTGATTTTTATCATTTTTTGGTGAGATAAATAGATTGTCTCGAGATTAAGACACCCCAATTAGAACAATCGGGAAGGTAGTTACTCTAGTGGTCACAGGAAAACGCTTAGAACGCAGATATTTAACTAAAGATTCACAGATAAACGAGGCATCAGAGCCTTGATCTAAAAATGCTCGCACAACAATTTTCCTTTCATTGTGAGCACGAATGCTAATTTTAGCGGTAGCTAGTAATGTTTTGGTACTCAGAAAACATCTTAAATTGATTTCAGAATCAGTAGACATAACATCACAAGTTGTATTATTAGTACGGGCTTGAGTTCGTTTATCAACTCTACTGCTAGAGGGAATTTGATTCGAATATGTCGTATGATCTTGATTCGAATTTCAAGCATCTAAAGCAAAGTTTCTAGATGTAAATGAATTCACATTATGCGCATTCTTCAAATCAGGTTTTGAAATGTTGAGAGTTTCTAATGTACGAACTCTAGTATCAAGAAATTTACTGGAATCATTATAACTTGGATAGGTTGTACTATTTGAAAGAGTTTTCTCCCACTCTGCTACAGAAATTTTTATGTAACTTATTTACAAGTGTGTAAACTAAAAAGTGATCCATGTTATCAGTAGGACATCCTAAATTTTTAAGTGTCATAAGCGCTTCATTAGTCATATCTCGCAACATTTTAAGATCCTTAAGGGTATCGTTCGCAAGATTTGGCAGAGAGAGAAACGAATAAAGATAGGAATTAATTAAAGATCTTTCATTATCGTACCGCGATTTTATTGTATTTCAAGCACCCTCATAGTTTTCGTCTGTGGAAGTAATATTTCTAATTAATTGCAATGCTTCTTCTGTTTGCTTAGTTTTCAAATAATATAATTTCTGTACACGAGGTACGCTTGATTTGTTGTGAATCGCAAATTCAAATAAATCCCTGAAATTGGGCTAATCTAAATAATCACCGGAAAGCTGAGGTATTTGACTATCTGGTAATTTAATTCAATAGTCATGAAAAAGAACTTGAGAATTATTTGCATTTAACTGGCATTCACATTTGAAGTAGTTAAATTTGAAATGAGAGATTCTGAATTTTCTAGTACTAATCCATGAACAATTTCATTTAAAAAATTAAGAGCTTTAAGAAATTCCTTCTCGTCTGACCGAAATTCGTTGTTTACACAGTACGATACCTGTAATTTATCGACTTGAGAAGTGCTGCCTAAGATGGAGATTCGAAGTTCAAGTTATTTGCATTTCTCCCCAGTTGTCTCCAGCATTTTCAGTCTTCCTTGTGCAATAGGTATGGTCACCTCCGCACTGTTGAGTTCGTTGAAGCTTGGGAGAGCTCTTTTTATTTTCTCAAAGAGAAACATTTGTTCTATAATAAGAGCCTCCATTTTGATTTAAATCAATTTAAATAATCAACTAGAGTTAATTCAAACAATGGTTTCTCAATAACCCAAAATGTCACTTTAAGCTTGTCACTTAATGACTGATGACTTTCATTTACAATTTTTTAATCGTAGGAATCAATAATTTTAATAATTTAATGTCTCAAGAACGTTTTCCGGGAGAATGACAGAAAATCAATACTATTTTAGAAACTAAACACATAGTTAGTCTCGAGTGTGATTGTTATAATTTAAAAGTATGAACTCTTATGTTTATAGTACGTGTAATTTTTGCCAGAGAGAGAAATTTCAGACATACCGATACGATCTTAGCGTAACTTATTTTGAAGAGCACCTGCGCTTGATGTAGACATTGCTACCAAGAGGTAAGATGACAGCAGTTCGTAGAAAAGAGACAGCGTGGAATCATATGGGTGTACGTCACTGAAGTGGTGAACGAGAGGGGTGTCAGACGTTTCTCAATTTAATTTGGCGGGTACAAATTCAAACCTGTCTGAATTCCAATTTCTTAGTTTTCTGTGAATTTCAAAGGGACCACACAGTCTTGTTCGAAGCCCTCTCATCTATTAAAGAATCTCCAATCACTAAAATCTCCAATAAAACACTTATTGTCACAACTACACAATCGAGCAACTGACACAGTTTTGAATTTAACGGTTTCCACTATCTTTTGGTTTTCTATCTTTTACAGTTTTGAAGCGTTTTTTAAGTTTACAATCCAATCAATCCGGCTCGAAGGACCATGTTTATCATTCTGAGAGAGGATTAAAGTTTAATTTATTTGTGAATTACCGGCTGTGGATTGGAATGTGAATTTGTGAATTCTGTAAAAAATGAAAAACACCACAATTAAAACAGTGGCGCACAAACCATGTATGAAAAGCAGCGGTTGCTACCTCAAATGGGGGGATACCCAAGAGGTTGGGTGGGTGAGGTGTGGTTTTGAGTGAGATGGACTGGAAAATTCAGATTTTTCAAAGTAGAAATTTCATTCGTCCGCAAAAAAAATATTCTTGCTACAACCATATTCTGCGGAAGTCTTGAATAATTACATTAAATTACAATACATTGAGACAGAATGATTTGACTTGTTTTAAATTTTTTATTTGAATTTACTCAAAAGAGTTAAATCACTGCATCTGACGCGGCCTGGGTCGTCAGCTGACAAGGCTCTAGGTTGCATCACATTTGTATACTGACAATTACGAAGAACATCAGCTAATTTTGTATCCAAATCATCAAAGAATAATTTTATCGAGAGACTGTATCTTAAGAGGGGTAGGGGTAGTCGGGTGACCCAATAATAAGCAAAAGATTTCCAGGAAAACATTTAATGACAGAAGTGAAAGCACTTTCAGTTAAGAACACATACTTACTTGTTTCAATTATTATCGAATAATATCCTTTTTCAATTAAATGCAATAATTATTTGTCGAATGCAATCCAGATATTTAAAATCTTAGTTCTATTGGTCGAAGCCTTGGAAACCGACTATTGTCACTTAAAATTAATCGAAGTCACAATAAGTGTTACACAATTTTAAACACTAGCTCGCATGCTTGGCGAAGAGTGACGATGGGTCCACTGTTCGACGGGGCGTTTTTCGTCGACCGTTCTACGCATGACGAGTACTTGATGGTATCTCACATATCGGTAGAATAGAATTCGGCTCTATCCAGAATTTTTAATTTAAAATTCAATTTTAATTTACAGGTTTTAACGCTATGCCTATATTTGAGAATGGGAACGAATTATTGTTTGAATTCATTATTGGTTTCCAAGATGTCGAATTACACCTTAACGTATACGTCAATTCTTAATCTTAGTTTCACTGTCACACTCTCCCCCTCCCCCAGACCATAGTGTCAGTGTTAAAATGAGGCGAATTATAACTGAAAGAAGACAGATATTATTATATTTCTCAAGGAAATTCTAAATATTTCTTTAAGAAATCTGTGGTTTCATCTGGAATATTAAATGCAGTTAAGTATAATGTACTGAGTTTTATAACATTCATGATATGTAACTCCTGGACACCCTCCTGGTAACCAGTCAACGATTCCTTGATGTCTGATATTGCAATCCAGACATTCCAAGCAGTACAATGACAAGTCCCTTGAGCAGCCAGCGCATCGTCCGAGGGTCTACTCGTGTTCTATGCCATGGGGGTATGTACAGCCTGCAGTGTCAAAACCATCCACTCTACAGATCTGGCAGAATCCTGGGCGATAAGGCAAACCACAACTCTTGAAGTGGTGGTCCCTTAAGCGACAATTCACACATCCGACAATGTGGTTTTTTTTACAACGCTGGATACAAAGATTTGTGTTCCTCAGTCTATTTTTTTAGCTTCTATTCTCTTAACAAGGATTTTGGCTCGTTTCATAATGATGTCCTTCAATAGGGATTGGCTGATAATACGGCAATCTCCCATGTAAATAGATTGTGTCGATCCCTTTAGATTGACGAGCTTAGGGACGCCTTACTCCTGCGAAGCGTCTTCGAAGGTCGTGAAATCGTCAAGGGGTAAAGGCTCTACAATGACCGATGGAGCTGTGAGTGCCTTGGTATTATCGGTGCTTTTTGTCTCTATGACCGAATGACCTCCGCTCGGGATCCTGTTTCTTTTCAGATTTTCTGCTCGAATCTGAGCTGCTGTTGCTCGCACTGGTTTGGTTAATTTCAGTTGTGGAGGTGGTAGGTTCTTTATTTCATCGAGAAGTATTTTATCCTCCTGGCTCAGTTGATTTATTTCGGTTACGTCGACTAAGGTGATGTCGGTTTAACTTGACAATTCGCTATCTGTATAAGACGCTTCTTGAAAGTCTTCGGATTTATCATTCTTTATTTCAGTCACCATGCCACCGTCCAGGTCATTAACTTTCGGATCTTCTGCTTGTTTCATCTGGTTATGATCTACGTCCCGTACGAGTTTCATTTCCTCCAACTGCCTCTGGATTTTCTCTTGTTTTTCTTGGAATTGTTGAAACTGCACCGAGAATGCATCTTGGAGAGATTGACCAGAACTTTCGCCTGTTGAATCGGCGATGACTATAGCTTTGGCTGCCTGTTTCTGGACACCAGGATCGCGGCTATTGACGAAATGAATGCTGAAAACATACGTCACTTTGCATGCAAGCTTCGACGTGGTATTTTTAAACTATGTATGGTATATTTTCCTACTAATTTACCGGCCTTATCTGTCAATTCAACTGTTGTCAATCCCAGCACCCTACTAAGAAAAGCTTGCCCTAAATAACGATGTACCAATTTTGACAAATAACCCTTAGCCTTATTGCTTAATTTTTTATTGGGGTAATATAACTCAGTACCAACATCAATTTTTGCCGACTTTATCCTACATCAATTAGCTTCAGCGAGGCCTTCTTCGAAGTGTCTCCTTAACTGGTTTTCTACTCTAGGCAGTGCTTATCTATTTTACACATTAGTTTTACCCAATAGTCGATTGAACTGTCAGTTGTGATGTCTTTTTCATTTTCAAGAAATCCTGATACATGTCTGACAACAACTTCGCGACCGTGATTCAGAAAGAAAGGAGATATTCTACTTCCGGAATGTGGTACGATGTTATAAGCTAATTGAATCTTCGATAGATTCTCATCCCATTCTTTGTGGTTAATATTTATGAAGGCGGATATCACTGGTTTTATTATGCTATTGATACGCTCGACTGGATAACTCTGGGGGTGAGCCAATATGGTCGTTATATGTTTGATTCCTCTAACCGTCAATAAGGCCCTTACGTCCTTGTTAACGTATTCAGTTCCGCTGTCTGTAATAATGGATTTTGGAAATACTCCAGCGGTCGAAAATAGTGTCAAGTACTCGGACAACATATTTTCCTGTTCTTTGACGGACCGGAAACAGTTAAATGAATTTAGTGTATAAATCCTGAACAACAATTACGTTGGAATTTTCCCTTTTAGTTCGTGTCTGAGAAACCATGGTGTCGACGGATAATTGTGCCCAAGGGCTTTGCAATGGTCTTGTGGTTAATTGTATCTTGATAGGTCTTTGATTGTACTTTACTTTGACGCAAATCTCGAAATTTTCAACGTAAGACTCGTACCAGTTCTTGTCACATATCGTATTCAATTGAATTCGAGCCTGAATAATCTCCTCAATAACCTTTACCCAACCATTGATATCAACATCTACGTCGAATATACGAGAAAGCGCATCAGGCGCTTCGTTTGCCGTACCTCCTTTGTGTTCGACTGTAAAATTGTAAACATGCCCTCTAAATAACACCTTAGTTTTTTGACAGCCCAAACTACTCCTAAGCATTCCTTCTCAGTCTTTGTAAAGTACAGTTCCGTTTCTCTCGAAGGTCTACCCAGAACCTCAACCAAATTTTCATTTCCTGACTCGGGGTCTTTTTCTGCAAGAATCGCACCTAACCCAAAATCGCTAGCATCCGTATAAAGAACAAATGGTTGTCCCGGTATAGGGACGTATAACCGTGGAGCTTCGACAAGGGTCTTTTTCACTTCGTCAAAAGATTTCTGCTCGGCCTCAGTCCATTTCCAAGGAACTTTTATACTTGTCAACTTATTTAAAGGGCCCTGAATTCTAGCTACATTTTTTAAATGCCTATGATACCAGTTGACAAGGTCATTAAACTCACGTAATTGCGTACTATCCTCAGGAACTGGAAAGTCAATAATTGGGTTATTTTTTCGGAATTAGGTCGCATGCCAAACTCGTCGGCGAAATATCCAAGAAACTTAACCTCACTACAATCAAAACTACTTTTTCACGATTTATTATTAATCTTGCTTTCCTAAATACTTCAAATACGAGGGACAACATAGCAAGATGTTCGTCGAGGTCCTGACTGACTATAATCCAATCCTCCACAAGAAATGCTGTCTATTTTTGGTTCTATTCATCCATAGGGATCTGGTAAAAGGCCTCACATATGTCAAAAGTTCGTAATTATTTTAGCTTCATGTAATTGTGACAAGTTGGATCTCATATTATGTAAAGGGTAAGCCGATTTTTTGGTGTTTTGATTTAGAGGTTGATAATCAATGCAGAATCTAAGTCCACTATTTGCATTTGGATCTACCAGCGAGGAACAAGCCCACTCTCTATTACTTCGGGTGATATATCCCAATTTTAACAATCGATCAGTTTCTTCGTCAATGTATTTACGAATAACTTCACTTCGACGATACGGTTTTTGGCGATAAGGTGTTGGATCATCCAAGTCTATTTTATGTTTTATTAAAGGAGTCTCCACGGTTGACTCTCTATCAAATTTAATAAACTCAACGTCTAGGAACTTATTCAAACGTCGTTTTTCGTCAACCTGGAGTGACCGCAATTCATTTTTACCCGTCGAGTGAGTTCGATAGGGAGTAAACATGCTAACTACCACTCAGAGTCTATATTTTTGACAATGGATCTACCAGCACCCTAAAATTCAACCACAAGTCTATCCGGAGGATCAAGTTACCCGAAAGTTCCGGCATAATACTTAACCATTGAGGTCCATAAACATCAGACACGTCTATTACAAAACCTACTCCTCTAAGTCCTCTAGCAACTGGCGTATGTCCTAAACGAACACCAGCCCGAGATGACAAATCAGGCTTCAGATTCAGAATCTGAAGATATTTAACCCGTTGGTAAGCTTACTCACTCAAATATGACCTGCCACTACCACTATCAACTGTACCACGGCTTTTTTACCAAAAATATAAATTTCAACAGGTATTTTAATTGAATGCACTGGTTCGTTCAGTGCGTTTCCAGGACAAAATATTCTACTTCGAGCTAGTCGGTGAACATTATTTGGGGGACAACGGGGCGGTAACCAGGTTCTATATGAGCCTAGTTTCTCAATTTCATCAACCCTGATATTATTGTCTATTCTGGGGTTTTCATTCGTCAGTTGTAACAAGAAGATGGTCTCCCTGACTCGTTCATTCATTTCCGTTCGTATTAGACTTACTATTTCGTCATCCGCCTCGCCTGAATCACACGAGGTCTCCTCTAACATTTGCAATGCTAACAAGTCACGCTCTTTAATTTTCAAACCACCTTTATAGATTTCATTTTATCTGTCCAGATCCTTGATTGGACCAATAACAATTGTCTGCTGTTTGCTGTCCCTTTCCTTTAGCGGTAAAGAGCTGAGTGCAGCCTCGGCTATGCCCTTTTGTTCAATAACTTGAGGTGAAGCTACTGAGGGCTTTGGTCGTTTTCCTGGAGGCTTGGACAGTCTGTATTTATGTGGCCCACATTTCGACACAGACAGCATACTAGCTGTGGACTTGAAGTGCAGTACCGCAACGTATGCCCTCTTTGTCCACAGTTGTATCAAAAGAACTTTGTGCGATCTAAAGGAGACTTAACATTGTCAGGTTTATTTTACTTTCAAAGCGTTCTAAATTATGTTCTAGTCTCTGACGACCTAAGGATTTGCGTATTGTATTTTTCTGAACTTTTATTGAGTTTCCGGTCTGTTTATGCTGTATTGCATTCAAGTTAGTGACTTGACCACTGTGACAGTCCTCGTCAGTCACGTTCAGTTCTGTTTCGCCACCGTCTTTATCAGCCGAATCGAATTGGCCTTGGACGTAATTCATTTCAGTTCTAGTAACCTTTTGACGTAGTTTCTGTGATTCGAATGTTTTCATCCAAAATAGTTTTCATTCAAAATAGTTGATTTACGTATTCGCACTGTCTTTTGAGGCCTTAGAAAAGTCTGCCAAAGCAGAATACAATCTGATCAATTTTTCGAAAGTTGCCGTGCCACAGGGTACAGACTACAGACTACAAACTATATACTACAGGCAAACATACATCTTCGTAAAAATCATTTTTTCTGACTCAGGAGGTCTCAAAACGTGAAGATTTGATGAAAATCTCCAGTGACATTTTACATAAAATCAAACCTTCTCATTAGGATGAAAATGGAAAAAATCGAAGAATTTTAAGAGATGTTTTTCTCTTAAGAGATGTTTTGAAAAGATTCAAAATGAATGTAAATCTTGAAATGATTTTAAATAATGGAAAAAAGTGTACATATTTTCAGATTTGGAACAAAAAACTTAGAATCCTTTTAAGAATTGTAAAAGGTTTTATAAGAATAACAAAAAGTTTTTATGATTCCTGGGAAAACTAGAAAGCACTTTTTATTTTGATCAGTTAATTTAAGAAAAATATTTTTAAAAAATTTTAAAGATATCCAAAATCGTCAAAAAAGAATCTGGGATATTTTAAGGAAATTTTTATAATTTTGCATTTAAAAAAAAATGTACAAAACATTTGAATAATTTTAAAAAGTGTACCTTCTTGACGATTTTTCAATACATTTTTAAAAATTGTTTTAAAGTATATATAAAAAAAAACGTATACAATTATCAATTTGAAGCTAGGTATGTAGTTAAAGATTACTTTTCAATTTTGTACTTTCAATTCACACATTCATGGCACAATTAACGCGTGTACAAAAATGACTACAAAATTGCAAACGAAGTTTACTGTCGAAGTCCGCAGGTACACGTGCACTCGTCGGCGTGAACGCGTTCGACAAAATTCGACATTGCTCGGACATATTCGGAAACATAATGAAACAGCACTATACGAAAAATCGAAACAAGAGTTTTAATTTCTATAATATGTCGCAGGTTTCAGGCACGTTCATATTTAAAATGTCAATTTCTCAAATAAGATATAATATTCACTTTCTTGCTTATTGAAACTTTTTTTTAGACAAACCAGTGAGCTCCATATCACTTTTTAGTACAATAAATTTTTTAATGCAGATTTATAACATTTTGTATTCAAAATACAAATTTTTCTACTGAAGCTTATGAAAGACTATTACGACAATGTCAAATTTCAGTCTTTTAATATGAATAACTCAAAAAGTTCAACATTTTTCCGTGTTTTGGTATACATGTATACTAAATTTTGATTCATTTTTATTATTCATTCAAATGCAAGGTCTCTCAATGTATATATTATAATTATTTTATATGTATTAAATATGTATTGCGTTGTATTTCTATCATATGCTAATATTAATTATAAATGCTTACATGAATTTGAAATTAATTATTAGTATATTATTAAATATATCTATTGGCCTTTGGTATTTCTGAAAGCTACCATACTTAAATCTTTTTAATAGGGTTAAGAATGAAGCAAGAAAATTACTTTTCTTTAAAATTTCAGTTAAATCACCGGGTAGGTCTCAGGTTTTCAGCAATTTTCTCATAGCGAACATTACCATTTCTCTCACAGACGTCTCTGGAATTGGTTGGGAACCATCCCTTTACTAGCTCGCCCAATGTAAGTTGCAAATTTCCAAGGCTTCGTATAGGTATAGCCTTTACATTACTGCTTAAAAATTGCGCGAACAAACACTCTTGACACATTCAGCGATTCAACCACCATTTTGAATGCCTGAAATTAAGTGGCGCTGCAGTGCCCCCAAACTAAAGCGGATGCACGAATAACTATTATTTGTTTGGATCAAATAAATACGTTCTTTTATTTAAGTATAAGACGTTTAAAAAAAATTATTCTTTGCCTTGATAAAATTATTTATTTCAATCAAACAAAGCGTATGAAAAAAATAATTTCTTTTATTCAATGAGCTTCAATATCTTCCATTTATTGAAATTAAACAAATGTTTTATTAATTAAAACACAAAAGGTGTGTTGAATCAAAAATATTTATTGAAACAAATCTGTTTGCTTGAATCAAAAAGATCTTTTTCGCAGTGCAACGTCATCAAAGTAGTTATTTTATTTTACGTACACTAAATAAAAATAAAAATTTCAATATTTTACAGTAAACTCACTCGATTATCGAGAGCAACTGTATCATACCAAGCTGTTTTGTATAATACTGACATTTATTTTTATCAAACCAACATAGGTCCCTTTAAATTGCCAGAATTTTGGTTAGTATGATCACTACGACGGAATTAAATAAAGTGGAGTATTTGTTAACATTTTTTTCCAACGATTCGCTTATCGGTTTTGTCACATAGTGGCTTTAAGATGGCCACTCTCATGGTTGGAGATGAAAATGCGTTGATTACTCTAAATCCGCAGTAAAAAAGTTTAATCTGTGACAGGGATATTATTCTTTATTAGAACTAGACATATTTAGCTGAAAACAAACGGGGGAATTTAGAAAAATCCCTGGATCAACGGAAGTGAATATCTTTGACTAATTTATGTATTCATCGTGGGAGCATCGAAAAAATGGCGATAGTATAACCAGGAGCAGTAGCAGTTCAGCTCTAATGCAGACATTTAAGAGTTTAACCGCGTAAAATGTACGACAATGTTAATATTAAATAGAGATTGTATCGTAATAATAGTAGTTGACAGTTGTCTCGATTGTAATTTTTTTTAAATTGTGTTTCACTATGCAGATAATAGGAAACCCAAAAATGTACTTAATGGTAAGTAATTCATATAAATTTATAATTTTGTGACAAAAAAGCAATTTTAAACCTGAAAAGTACAAATAATGCTGAGATTTTTAACCGGGGGAGGGGGGGGGGGGTATTACTCTATTTTGTCAAGTGGGCCATTCTTTTTTTATGGATTTTGATTTTCCTTCGGGAATGCGTGATAAGCTAGAGTTTTACATAAATAAAAGGGCCCTGAAACACTGTTGCCAAATTTTCATTTTTTGAGTCGTTATTGTTATTGAACATTTTTAGGATCATTCTCGTAATTAATTTTTTTTCGCTCGATCACTACAAAATATCGCCATAATTTTTTTCCTGTTTAGTTAAATATGTTCATTCTATACTTGAAGTGCCGCGCTCCATGCCGCGCCGCGTACGACATTCACGTTAAAACGTGCAAAATGATGTAGGTCGAGACACGCTGCAGTGCGGTGAATTAGAAAATTGGGGCACAGAATGATCCAGAGCCTAGAATTTTCATCCGATTCTGTCTTTTTTTTAAATTAAAGCAAATTAAATTCTGTAAAGTTCTGTCGAGGGCTATTTTGCTAAAAAGGCTCTGTTTGTTTGTTATTCAAGTTGCAAAAATCCAAAAAACCATAATTTTTCATATTTGAGCTGCCGGTTCTGTAACATTAATTGATTTCACCTCAAAAAGGTGAAAAAATAGTATATTTACAATCGATTAATAAATCCTAATAACTTAGTTGAAGTTCGTGTCATCTGTTCAATTTTTATAAACAAATTTGTGACAGAAATGGACAATCAAAATATTCACCATTGTTATAAACAATACTAATTAACAAATGCATTAAACAGTTACTCTTTGATAGAAAAGGTCCATTTTTTTGCATAATTGTTCATTTTATCATTAAATTAATTTGTGATGGCGGAAACTGACGTTTGACAATATTTTTTATTTTTATTACAATTCTGCTCAATAAATGCATTTAATATACACTTTCAAATAGAAAAATCTCTTCCTTGCTGAAATGTCGATTACGTCATAAAAACTTGAAGTTTTACGATTCTGTTACTTATTTCAAGGTAACATTGACTATTGAAACCAAAAAAACAGATTTCTTTTATACGAAATAATCATTTATTTTGATTTTCAATTTCTGTCGTGGAATTTTCATTTTTGAAGGCAAACCTAATGATTGCGCAGAAAAATATATTTTATATATACAAAGCCGGTTGTTTGTTAATTTTTTTTATGAAATTTGTTTATAACAATGAAAAAAATTATACTTCAGTGTTTGATTTTAATGAAACATTCGTTTCGCTCGATTTTACGGGGAAAACGTGATAGAAAGAACTTCTTGGCTTCAATGTACAGCAATAATCGATTTTGTTCATACATTTGTTTATAACAATTGAACAGATTGCACAAACTTCATCTAAGTTATTAGGATTTGTTAACCGAGTGTGAATATATTAGTTTTTCACCTTTTTGTGGTGAAATTAATGAATGCTACAGAAAAAGCAGCTCAAATATGAAAAAGTTTGGTTTCTTGGCATTTTGCAACTTGAATAACAAACAAACAGAGCCTTTTTATCAAAATAGCCCTCGACAGACCTCTACAGAATTTTGTTAGCTTTAATTTAAAAAAGATAGAATCGGATGAAAATTGTAGGCTCTGGATCATTCTGTACCCCAATTTTCCAATTCGCCGCACTGCAGCGTGTCTAGACCTACAGCATCTTACACACTTTAACGTGAATATCGTACGCGGTGCGGCATGGAGCGCGAAACGCCAACGTGGGGCGACCAATTTTCACATCAATGTGTGTACTTCTCAGAGTGATTAAATTTTGATTCATAACATTTTTTATAGAGAGCCTATTTTTTGCGATTAAATCATCTATCTCTACACTTAGGTTAAAATTCAAGAATTGGAATGTTTTATTTGTGGAAGTGTTTGGCTCTGTGACGTACCTGTTTTCTCCCGTTTTTTTAGGCTTATACCTTTCAATATATAAACAAAAAAAGTAACACCCCCCCCCCAGTTTTGAATTCTCACCGTTATTTGTTGTTTTCAAGTTTGAAATTCCTTTTTCATGATATAACTATAATAACTTCATGTGAATTACTTATCTTCAAGTACATTTCCGAATTTCCTTTGATCTGAATAACGAAAGACAATTTTAAGAAAGGATAAATATTCCAACTTTAGAATTTTCTATTTGGCTCTTTCCCTATTCTCTGGATACATGACCAGTCTCTTTTAGAGTTATTAATAAACTTGTGCAAAGGACAAAGCGAAGTTCAGGTTTCAGAAGTTGGTTTACAAGTACGTCACAATTCCTAAGTATGTAACGCCAATAAGGATAATTTAAGAAAATTATTTGCACTAAAGTCTTTTCAAATCCATTTAAATTTTGTAAATACACCGTCTAAAGAGTTTAATTTGATTAAAGTTTGCGCATTTTTGAGAACACAGACAAACACTTCCACAAATAAAACATTCCAATTCTTGAATGTTAACCTAAGTGTAGAGATAGATGATTTAATCGCCAAAAATAGGCTCTCTATGAAAAAATGTTATGAATCAAAATTTAATCACTCTGAGAAGTACATACACTGATGTGAAAATTGGTTTCCCCACACCGCGCTCTGGATAAAAGTGAGCATAATTTGCCTGAAACATTTTTCTCCTTTCGCGATAGATGACGCTATAATCGACGAAATTCAATTTTTCTTTGTTTTACTGTTACTAAGAATACACACCTACGATTCTGCAAACCTCGAAATTACTCTTAAAACAAAGTGCACTTACTAATCCGTAATTCAAATGAATTTACACCACGGGGAAGTGTATCTTCTTGAATTTCAGTATAATCACTTGTACTTCGGTCCATCTTATTCTCACGCGTTGTTGGTTTTTCTTTGTACGCTTGGTCTCTCATGTAATCCTGCAAAAAGAAATCTGGCGAAGTAAGATCTGGCGATTTTGCAGGCCAATTTATCGGATCGCCTCTACCAATCCAGCGACCATTGAAATCACGATCAAGAACTTCTCGTGCTACCGCTAAATACTGTAACGGGCAACCAGCAGGTTGAAACCACAAGTTCTGTCGTATTTCTAAGCTCAAGCTTTTAAGCAATATTGGCAGTTCATTTTCCAAAATGTCTTGATATTTTAGACCATTTAAGCTGCCTTCGATAGTCTGGGGACCGATAAGTTGTAGCCAATTATTCCACACCATACGTTGAGTATAGCTTTAACAAGTATGTTCAGTGGTAAACGGTTTGATAAACAGTTTGACAAAACAAAAGGAATGCCGCCTTGTTCGGAGTATTTTAATATATAGACTTACCTCTACGCGATGAATTTATAATTTCCAACAATTGCAAGTGAGCGACAATATTAAAAATTCCACTGTGAAGCACAAAAGATCACATGAGCCTATATAAAGTCACCCTAACCTAAACGTAAAGTTCCACTCTAGAATCGTCTAGAATCGAGCCACATTAGGCGTAGCCGGCCGCATATGTTTGTGGGTGAGATGAGGCAAGGAGTGGGGGCGAGCGAAGGGGAAATCAGAAAACTAGAAGTGTCTTAGCAAAAAGTGTCGCAGCGTCTACTGTAGTACGATAAACATCAAGCACGTGACACAATTATATTTGGAAAACGCTGAGCGTAGCGATTAACACCATCAGTGTCAAAAGTTTTCAACTGGGCCACTTTTTTTATGGGTTGTGATTTTTCTTCAGGAATGCGTGATAAGCTAGAGTTTTACATAAATAAAATAGCCCTAAAACATTTTTGAAAATTTTTGATTTTTTGAGTCATTGTTATTTTGCTTTTTTAGTATTGTTCTCGTTATTAATTTTTTTCTTTCAATCAGTACAAGCTATCGCCATAATTTTTTGCATGTTTCGTTA
The DNA here is from genome assembly GCF_010883055.1 of Belonocnema kinseyi. Taxonomy (NCBI): domain Eukaryota; kingdom Metazoa; phylum Arthropoda; class Insecta; order Hymenoptera; family Cynipidae; genus Belonocnema; species Belonocnema kinseyi. Next base: position 24,475,142 of record NC_046661.1, read on the forward strand.
AATATGTTCATTCTATGAGATAAACATAATTTTACTATTGTTGCATAAATATTGATGAAATTAGCAACAATTTCTATAAACAAATAAAATTCGTTCTAACTTCTCATTTGATTTCAATGCTTTAATTGACTAATTACGAGAGCTCGTTTAATTACGAAGATTTTGGTAAAAAAACATAGGGAAGTCGTATATCCTCAAAAGTTGTGCGTGTTCTCGTGTTGACGTTTCGCGCTCCTTGCCGCACCGCGTACGATAATCCCGTTAAAGCGTGTAAG
>NC_046661.1:24475516-24476735 GCF_010883055.1 Belonocnema kinseyi
TGGGCACGTATAAAAAAATACGTGTCGAATATTTTGTGATGTTCTATAACATATCACAATTTCAAGAAAATCGGTGAGGTACACCTCGGGTACCTTCCTTGTAAGACCAACCGCGGGCAGGCATCCAATAGATAAAGAGCGATGCTTTACGACCCGGAGGAACATGAACACCAAGGTTTCTATCAAGCCTAAAGATCTGGCTGAAATGGATGACGAGCTTCGTGGACATTGTTCCGGTGAATCTGACCTCTGGGCTATCAATTATTGTGTGTATAATGCAGCGAGAGCTTTGGCCGATACGAACCGTAAAACAAAACCAACGGCTGATCATAAGACCAAAAGACGAATGCATCAACTTGCCATAAAGATAGGCTGGGCAAGACAGTACGCGTCCCGCATTCAATGTGTGATTGACTACATCACATCTGGCAGAAATTTTACCGCCAAGGTTCGAAAGTTCGCGCGCGAACTCCGGACCCGTTATCACACACTTAACAAGTCAAAGCTGCTGACAATCAGGCAGCATATTGTTGAGAGAATACGGATACTATCTTACGCTAAGAGAAGTCTAGAGCGGAGGGAGAGATGGGTCAGAGAAAATCAACAGTTTCTCTCTGACCCATCTCGACTCTTCCGAGACCCTCCAGTTCCTGTCGAACACCCACCCAAACCAGAAGAGGTCGAAGTATTTTGGAGAGAAGTCTACGAAGTTCAGCATGGACTGGACGAAGACTCAAAAAATATAAATAGCTTCAAGGAGTTATGTGTTGCCCTCATAACACCTGATAAAGAATGTCCACCCATCACTACCGAGGAGGTGAAAAAAGTATTAAGAGGAATGAAGAACTATTCCGCACCGGGACCAGATTGTATCAAGACCTTCTGGTGGAAGAAGTTTTCTTCAACGCATCAGCATTTGGCCCCTATTTTCACCTCATATTTAAAGTCGGAAGAGCCGATTCCAGAGTGGTTGGTGGAAGGGTGCACAATACTCCTGCCGAAAATAGGCAACTTAGCTGACCCGAAGAACTACAGGCCAATAACTTGTCTGAACACGCATTATAAGATATTCACAGCTATCCTAAATGATCGGATTGTTCGGGCAATTGAACCTGTCTGGCAAGAAATGTATGAACAACGAGGCTCAAAGAAAGGCGTAGCCAGATGTCGGGAGAACCTGCTCATCGATAGATGTGTCTGCAAAGATGCAGCATTCTAC
>NC_046661.1:24476835-24487019 GCF_010883055.1 Belonocnema kinseyi
CTCCTAGATAAGAGGATGCACGGTATCTTCCACAGAAATGTGAAGGATCAGTCAATGTCTTGTGAGCTAACGTTTGCTTTCCTTAAATCGCCAGGATTGAAGACGGTGTATTTACAAAATTTCAATGGATTTGAAAGGCCAAAAGGTAAGATAATTTTCTTTAATTCTTCTTCTTGGCATTATTAAGTTTCAGGAAATGTGATGTAATGGTAAATCAACTCCTGACACACGAACCTCGCTTTGTCCTTTGTAACAGTCTTGTAATAACTCTGAGAGAGGTTAGTCGTGTATCCTGAGAATAGGGAAAAAGACAAATAGAACATTCTAAAGGTTGAGCATTTGTCTTTCTTAAAATACTGTTTCTCTCTTTTATTATAAATTTCAAGACTTATGCCTAAAATAAACAAAACAGGAAATATATACCAAGTGTCTAAAAAGTCCCGATGGTTGTATATTTCCACAGGTAAAATATTTTTCAAAATAGTGAAGGTCATTTCTGAAGTAAATTTCAACGAGGAATTAGATGGTGACCTTAATTTTGAGCTTAAAGTTGACCTTCATAGCTTGTTGAAGGTCAAACTTGTTTTTTTTTAATGGAAACCCCTTTTTTGGATCTGCAATGGATAGAGCAGAAAATTCTACATACAGGTACGTACCCAAGTCATAAGTCAATTGTAACGTTCAAGGTCAGTTAGAGGTTATTTAAAATTAACAAAGTTTTCCAAGACGCCAGTGTAATTCCTGAAGTAAATTTTAACAAGAAATTCATTGGTGTGCTCTGTATTGATCTTGGTTACAGCGTCTTGAATATTGTAAAATCTTAAGGAAATTTTTCATTAAAAGTTCCAGGTGTTCTGGTGACAGAACTGTTCCTCCCCGAAGACTTATGCAGTCCTATACCGTCTCTTGATAACTAAGTCAATACCTAAGGCGATACCATAAGTCCTATACCGTTTTTCAATACGAATATTACGAATGAAAATTAAATTTACGTATTTCGAGTACATACTTACTATCTTTTGCTAAAAGATTATTATGGCACAAGCTAAACTTTCGGAACGAGAGGGGGTATCTGTATTAATGATGCGTGGTTGAGAAGAACGAGTTCGATCTTATGATCAAGTTCGTTTCTTTTTTAATCGCACTTTCCGTAATAGAGGAGGGTTAAATCCTGTCTCAAAATCAACAATTGAAAAAACTGTAAGGCGCTTTATGAATCATGGATCTATCAAGGACCTTCAGAGAACTGGTCGGCCAAAATCTACAGGATCTGAGAAGATGCAGATGGACATAGCCCATTTGTTGAAAACCCTCACCTTAATTGACGTCGAGCTAGTGCTGAGCGTGACTTCGTTCCTGAGACCGTGCGAAATATTTTAAAAAGCATTAATTTCAATCCTTACAAAGTTCATCTGGTACAAGAGCTCAATGAAGACGATCCTGATCGTCGGGTTGAATTTTGTGAAATTATGATGGACAGAATTGATAGAGATCCTCTTTTCTTGTACAATACAGTATTTTTAGATGAATCTACTTTCACCTTAAAAGGTGAAGTTAACAGGCAAAATGGTAGACATTGGTCCGACACAAATTCTGACTGGATGTTGGATAGTTACAAACAATATCCACAAAAGATTATTGTTTGGGCCGGTATCTTGAATGATACATTGATAGGCTCGTTCTTCATCGATGGTAATCGCATTACCCGTTCATATGAAGTGCTTCTCAGAAACCAAATTGTACCAAGAATAAGGGAGATTACAAGCGATAATTTTTAAAATATTTGGTTACAGCAGGACGGAGCAGCGGCTCATTACAGTAGCGAGGTTCGAGCATATTTGGATACTCAACGCAACCGCAAAGCTGAGATGAATTGCATAATCGGATTATGCAACAGGCTACTTTGATTGATACGGAGATGATTGGTAATGCTGTAACCCATTTTTAAAATCGCATAGCTGTTTGTCAAGAAGCTCAAGGTTTTCAGTTCGAACATCTTCACTGAAGCGTGAGAGGCAAGGGACTCACGCTAATCAAGCACCCCGAGACGTGAGAGGCAAAGGGACTCACGCTTAACAAGCACCCCCAAATGTGAGAGGCAAGGGGAATCACGCTACTCAAGCACCCCAAAGGGAAGAGAATTCACTACGTCCACGTCGTTGTTCCTCGGTAATGCTAAACGTAAAAGTTAAACTGCTTGGAAAAAACCTTGAAAAAACCTTGAACATCATCACCGAGGTCAATACAGAGCTCACGAATGAATTTCTCGTTGAAATTTACTTCAGGAATTGCACTGACCTGTTGAAAAACTTTGTTAATTTCAAATAACCTCTAACTGACCTTGAAAGTTACAATTGACCTATGACTTGGATATGTACCTGAACGTAGAATTTTCCGCTCTATCGATTGCAGATGTAAAAAAGGGGTTTCCCTTTAAAAAAAAACAAGTTGACCTTCAAAAAGCCATGAAGGGCATCCTTGAATGTAAATGTAAATTCATTTGTCTATATATCGAGGCGTCCTAGCGGTAGGGTGCCAACGCACGCGACACAACTTGACGGTACTTAAACAAAAATAAAAGCAATAAAAAACTAAACGAGAAGTTAGCGCTAGAAAGTCTTGCTCGCGTAATTGAGCGAGATGAGGCTAGAAGTTGGCCAAAACTAAAAGGTACTCACTCGCTTCATCAATTCATGAAAGTTCTATCTCGGGTGAGCAAAGCATGAAGGTTACCACTTCTCGCGCTTAGATTATAAGCGAGAAGTGGCATCTTTATTCTTTACTCGCTCGAGATAGGACTTTAATGTTTTGATGGAGCGAGCGAGCATCTTCTAGTTTTGGCCAACTTCTAGTTCAATCTTGTCCAATTTCGCGATCTAAAACTTTCTAGTTATTACTTCTTGGTTAGCTTTTTATTGTTTATATTTTTAGTTAAGTATCATCTAATCGATCGGGTGCGTTGGCATCCTATCGTTAGGACGCCTCGATATTTATTTTATAAGCGAAATCATTTATCTGTATATTTAGTTGAATATTCATTCGTTTATTTAATTATTTTACAAACTTAATTATTTATCTGTACATTTATCTGAAAATTAAAAAATCAGTTTCGTAATAATGCTGAAAGAGGCCGGTCGTGTATCCAGAAAACAAGGAAAAAGCCAAATAGTACATTCTAAAGTTTGAATATTTGTACTTTCTTTGAAATTATTTTTCGGTATGCAGATAATAGGAAATCCGGAAATTAACTTGCAGATAAGTAATTTATATCAATTTATTTCAATTTTGTGATAAAAAAGAAATTTTGAACCTAAAAACTACAAAAACCCTGAGATTTTGAACCTGTGGAGGGGGGGGGGGGTGTTATGCTATTTAATTGTAAAATCAGAGATTCAGGCCTGAAATAAACAATGGAAAACAGGAAGTATATGTAGTAATTTGCTTATTTATTTTATAATCTAAATAATTTATTTGTACATTCAGTTGAAAATTTAAAAATTGTACTGTTTTATTGGTGGAAATGTTTGGCTGTGTTTTTAAAAATGCGGAAAGTTTTATCAAATTAAACTCTTTAGACGGTGTCTTTACAAAACTTCAATGGATTTGATAGAACTTAAAAGAAGATAATTTTCTTAAATTCTCTTTATTGGCATTATTAAGTCTCAGGGAATGTGATGTAATTGGAAACAAATCCTGACACATGAAGCTTGCTTTGTCTTTGTATTTATCTCGTAATAACTCTAAAACAAGCCGGTCGTGCATCCAGAGAATAGGGAAAAAGCCAAATTATGAATTGTAAAGTTAGAATATTTGTCATTACGTAAAATTGTGTTTCGTTATGCAGATAATAGGAAATCAATAATGGTAATAACTTCACTGGAAAACAAGGCGGCCTGAGGCCGCTTTAAAAATCGCGGTAGGAAACTTGTTGGTGGTTGATATTCCCACCTCACAATTAGTATAAATCCAGGTAAAAATCAAAGCAATCCAGGTAATAAGCCAGGTAGCGATTGCGCTGTAATTGGTTCTAGGGAGGTACAGGCCCGTCCTGTGCCTAACTCTTTCAGATATTATCCGCGTTATTTTAATTACGGCTATCTTCCCGGCATTCCTTAGGCACATGTGATGTCTGGTATTTTTACCTACCCTCCATTGGGTACCCAGGCCACTGAGATGTGAAATTTACCGAACGCTGCCGTGGGTTCCAATGTTCGAGGCCCAACAAAACCAAACACAGTCCACACTAACGCTGGTGGCACACGAAGATATGTATTGCATGCTTGTTGGAATTGTAATGAGGCAGGATACGGTCACCGTTCCTGCCTTAAACCTGAGAGTATATTTTGCTACAGATGTGGCGAATCCGGTCAATACTCTGCAAGCGCTAGCGGATGCTCTGAACCCAGACCGGGAAACGAATAAGGGTAACTGATACTAGGGTCCAATCACATCCCACTTTCTTTGTTGAGGCCCCTCGGATTCTCTTCGATCAAGTAAATATGGTACTCAATGAGGTGATAGAGGAAACCGCCGGACAAGCCGTTTTACCATTCAAGTTTTTAGGTTTAAGCAAATATTTGCCGATTCGTTTTATTTGGCCAAGATTCTTCCGAACTGTTTGATTTTGATGTTCGATTCAAGCCACGAATTTGAAGATTAGGTAACGGTATTTGGCGAACCTATCAGGGACGTTTTTCCTAAAAGAATAATTTCTTCTCTGTCAACCAAGCTCCCTGTTACACACATGGTGAACCACCATATAAATATCCAAGGACATTCTCCCTTTAGACAAGCTTATCAGCGTTATTCTCCCAAGGTTGAAGACTCCCTTCGAGAGTCCGCCCAAATGCTCGAAGATGACGGAATTATAAGTCCAAGTAAGAGTGAATAGTGTAACCCTGTAGTAATGGTCAGGAATGGTCACGAATGCCTTTCGGCTAATCGGGAGCTGCGGCAACGTTTCAGCGTTTGCTGGATCCACTGATAACACCGGAAAATGAGCCTTATGTCTTCGCATACATTAATGACATAATAGTAGGGGGCGCAACCTTTTAAGAGCACATCCAATGGTTAGAGAGAGTACTGGATGTAATCATAAGTGCTGGACTTACGATCAATCCAGACAAGAGCGAGTTTGGTTGCAGTCTGGTGTACTCTCTGGGTCATTGAATAGTAAGAACGGGAATGCAGCCAGACTCCGAAAAGATTGAGCCCGTAACATCTTATCCGGCTCCTACTAATTTGCGTAAATTCAGACGTTTTGTAAAAATGGTTTCGTGGTATAACCGGTTTGTGAATGATTTTACCACGAAAGCTGAACCCCTTTATGGATTACTATAGAACAATCGAAGATTCGAATGGGGGAATGATCAGGAAAGGGCTTTTCAAGATTTAAAATTAGCTTTATTAACCGCCCCCACGTTATCTAGACCAGATTTTAGTCTACCGTTCAACTTACAAACGGGCGCAAGCAGTACGGGTTTAGGATCAGTCCTCACCCAGATCCAAGGCGGTAGAGAGCATGGCATAGCCTTCGCTAGCAGATCTATGTAGGGCGCCGAGAGAAACTACAATATAACCAAACAGAAGTGTCTAGCAGTGGTATGGGCTGTCGAGAAATTTAGACCATATCTCGAAGGGTATCACCTTATAGTGATTTCGGATCATAGTAGTCTGCGGTGGCTTTACAACCTCTAAAATCCTACTAGTAGATTAGGTAGGTGGACCCTTAAATTATTGCAATACGATTTTAAGGTTAAGCGCAGGAAAAGGGCCCTTCACCACGTACCAGATGCTCTTTCAAGAATCTATGAGCCAAATCAAGAGGTTGTATGCGCCGTCGGGGAAACAGATGATCTATGGTACACTCGGAGGGCAAAGTTGGTTCAAGAGATGCCGTATAAGTTTCCGTACTGTAAGTTAGAAGACAACCGGCTTTACTGTCATCGCCCTGACCATCTTACAGATCCATTACTGCCCTATTGGGAGGCTTGGAAGCTGGTCTCACCTTTGGAGCTTCGTGTAGAGGCTATTAGTGAAGCACACTATACCATGACGTCTGGACACTTAGATGTTCATATAACCTTCCAACGTCTCTCGTTGCTTTACTATTGACCGGGAATGTTCAATGACGTTGCAAAATACGTCCGAGCATGCGGAACCTGCCAAAAAATGAAGGTGGGCATGATGGGTCCGATCCACCGAGTCGCGCTGGTTATCAATATGTCTTGGTCTTCCAAGACATGTTTACCAAGTGGATCGAAGTCCTACCTTTAGGAAAAGCAAATGCCTTCAATGTCAAAAAGTCATTCTAGGAAGCAGTAATTTTCAGATGGTGAGCTCCCGAAGTTCTGTTCACTGACAATGGTACAGAGTTTTCGAAAATGTTAATTTCAAAGGCCGCGTCGGAATTGGGAATTAGACACTCGACTACTCCACCGTATCATGCGCAAGCTAATCCGGTCGAGCGGGTAAACCGAGTGCGAAAAACCATGATATCATCTTTTGTCAAGGGTGATCATCGTATGTGGGACAAGCACCTCCCAGATTTCCGTTTTGCGTACAACACTGCCGTACGTAGCTCCGCTCGGATGTCACCAGCGCTCTCAAACTATAGTAGAGAGCCTAGACATTCAAAGTCACTAAGAAAACAAAAAGAGGGAACCCCTGATATCGTGCCATTAGCTGTGGAAGATTGGGAGTGTAGGGATAAAGGTCTGTCAGCCCTTAGAGATTTAGTAGCATACCATTTGAACTTAACACCTGATCGCCAGACAAGGTATTACAACCACCACAGACGAGGTATTCGCTAACAAGTAGGAGATATCGTATGGCGTAGAACTCACACTTTGTCGTCGCCTGTTGATTATGTTGCTAGGAAATTATCCCCTAAATACGCAGGACCCTTGAAGGTTACGAAAATAATTAATCCTGTAGTTTATGAGATGCAAGATGCGTCTGGAATATTAGCGAAGGCCCACATAAAGGATCTTAAACATTATTGGTCAATTGACCCGGACTTAATTAATGAAAATCCTTCTTTACAGCTGAAGGATGGTACTCCGAAGAAAGAAGTTCCCGAGATTTCTTCAGGGGAACGGTCTAGAGTTGGAGGATACGAAGACCCTCCCAAGAGAAGAAGAGGTAGGACCCCAAAACCCTGAAACACGGACACTCGATTGCTCACATTAGCAGAACAGCGAGATACTAGGACGCGAGGAAGGCCTCGGAGGTGAACGATCGGAATCCCGATCGACCATCTCATTCACCGTCGTGGTCCAGGAAGTCCCGGGAAACTCGAAGGGAGCCCATCCCCTTCGCCGCTGTGGCCGAAGAGGGTCCCTCTCGTTTTGGTCTTGGTTTGGAGAGGCCGTCGCCGTTTGCGTGCTTAGTCACACCGATGTCACTCCCAATTGGGACTACCGGCATCCGTTCATCACGACACAATGGAACAATTGGAGCCGCTTCGGATCTCGTCGGTCAAGCTACTGGTTGAGCCATCAACCACAGGAGACTAATGTCCACGCCCGTTTTATAAACAACATCGGGCCCTCTATCAAAATCCAGCTCGCTTCGGCCCTGGGGCACGTAAGATGTACGAGGTGGCTTTTCTTCTTCCGCTGATGCCACCACCAAAGAACGGATGTTGGGATTGCTACATATCGGGGCACCCTTGTCAGGCTTGCTCGGTCCCGAGAGGGATATTTTGATTTTCGTGTGGTCAGCCAGAAATGAGGGTCAGTCAGTGCTCGAGGTGCGTGAAGGGGTACAGGCGAGGAGAGATGGGCCCCGGTTACCATTCAAGCCGGAAAACCGTCCTTGTTCGGATATTGTGCCTCCCCGCCAGCCTTTGGTACTGTCTGAGTCTCTTCAGAAATTTCTGTCCCCTCTCGGGTCCGACGCTGGAATCCCCTCACCTGCCCTGTCTTAGGAAAAAAAACCCTGGACGCCAATCATCCAATCATCCAGCCTCTGGCCGATGCCATCCTGATGCGTCAATTTAAGAGTGCCTTTAGAATACAAAAATACTTTTCTGTTAATGAGTCTGGTAGATGGCAGAATTTTATCAATATTATTTAATATATTTTATATACTTTTCTGTTAATGGGCCTGGTAGATATCGGACTTTAATCAATATCATTTAATCTATTTTTATATTTTTTAGTTAACAGTTCTAATAGATAGCAGACTTAAATTAATATAATTGCTTTTCAGACACTATTACAGTAATGTTTGGGTATTTCAATTGCTGCCAATGATGATTTTTTGTCTTACGAGTACAGTTGCCTCATAAGCCCTATTTCGCGTAAACTCGCTTTATCTATATTCTTTTTTTTTTCTTTACACTTTTGAAGCACTCGGATATAAGGCATTGCAAACCAACTAATTTAAGCACACTTCAGAAGGCAATCAGACTTGAGATTAAACTTGGGGGGCGGGTTGCTAACGCCTGCTGTTTTTGGAACCCCGCTGGTCAGCCTGGGAGGGGCTGTTGTAATGTGCTGGCCTGCCACCCGTTATGGATCCTCCCCTCACCTTGTGATCAACATTAATCAAGATTTTAAAATCACGAAACATTCCAAGACCAGCAAGAACTCAGAAATCTAATTCATTCAGTAGTGAATCTGAGAACTGTGGAATGTGGAATAAGTGTAGAGTAAGTTAAATTTACTTACTTTTATGACTTATTTGTTTTAGAAGAAGAGCTCTCCGAGTAGTTGTTTATCATCATTTGTAGTTCAGGGTTAGAAGAACTTTCTGTATTTTAAAAACCAGACTTCATGCCATCGTTTCCCTGAAATCCAGAATAATGAATCCGGAACAACATCTTCGAAGATTTGGAGGAAATACTGGAGAACTCCATTATTAACACTCACTTATCATCCAAACCACAACACACCGCTATTACCGGCCACTCATGCACAGTTTATAGGTCCAATATCGTCCACACTTCGACTCGATCATTAACTCATGCTATATAGGTTAATTGTTACTTGTTTTATTTAATGAAGACACCAATTTAACATCCGGCGCGGCACCTGTCATAACAACTGGCGGCCTTCATTACCACTACTAGCGCGCTGGGTGGTGACTAGCGTACCACCATAAGGTTGGTTACGATGTAACCTACTACAACGTACGAGCCAGAAGTAAAGCTTATAGGAGCAGCACCACCCGGACTGAACCGATAAACAAAAGAAGACGAGCGAGAAGGCGCCAAGAAACGAAGGCAAGTGTCAGTTCGGGTTGATTATTCACACTCTACATTGTGTTTGTACTGTGTCGCAAAGACTTTTCTTTCTCGATTTAAAATGGCTTCACGGAGATAAGGTAGGCGTCTTGGTTTTCCTTCCCTTATTGTTAGAGTTTCTTGTCTTAAAAAAAATGAATTTCGCGGTGTTTTTTCCTTTCGTTGCCAAGAATGTTTCAACTAAGTTTTAAATAATGTTTATCCGTAATCGCTTTTAAGTAACAAAATGGCGGAAGTTTTGGAGCATCCGATTAACATCTAGTTGCAAGTCACGCCCTGCTGGCAAATGCCGCAATGCGTTCAATTTAACAGAACATTTGTGAATTTATGAACTATGTATTTGTCACATTAATAAACTGGCTTTTGAATTATTGTTATTCGTAGATAGAAAAAGGGTCTACATGTTTCGTACCCCACGGGTAATTCCTCTACCTAGAGTAAAGGCATTTTTAAAGATTTTAAAATAATTAATTTGAAATTCCGTTTTCTTCATTTCTCTTTCCGTCGAGTGGCACCGGAAGGGCGCCTGGCACCTTGTAAAGGTAAGTCAAATTTTTGTCGCGCCATTTTCTCTTCGTATCCCACGAAGCTGAGAAGGGTGTTATAATATATATATAATTAAAAAATTTTCATAAGGACAACCGCAGGATTTCGCCGGAAGCTCAATTTCCCTAGGAGCATTTAGAGGAGAGATATTAAGGTGAATGACGTAGGAGTGACAGAGATGGTAATAAAGTACTCTGAGTGCCACATTGTGCCTTTGAATGTAGGTCGTTCCCGCGTGTGTTGGACAACTAGATAGTATGTGAGCTAAATGCTCGGGGTGTGCATAGCAAGCCCTGCAGCTATCATCGGGAATGTCTTGGCTCAAAATGTGGCGACGGTATGTTAAGGTGGAAATGACACCGTCTTGGCATGCAAAAATGAAACCCTC
>NC_046661.1:24487119-24487653 GCF_010883055.1 Belonocnema kinseyi
AAACGCAAAGAAATTGAAAGTACTCTATTTTACAGCTCTTTACAAGCCCTATCTAAAGAAACCATAAAAAATTATTTTCATCAAATATGACGTGGGTATAAGTGTTTTTCAAAAAATTAATATTTTTTTTCAAATTTTCATACATCTGAAAACTTTAATGGCAATAATATATTGTACAGAAAAAATTTGTTTTTTTACGTAGACACTGGAAATTTTCCAGATTTTCTTTTTCGAAAAAAATGTTTTTCTTTTACCCTACATTTTTGAAAAATATTTTTCCGAAGAAAAAAGCTCAAAAATTTTTACTGTATTCACTTCAAAAAGCAAAACTTTTCTCTTCGATACATTCTTGTCTATCATTTAAATTTACGGAGATTTTGAAAATTTGAAACCAAATGTCAATTTTTTGAAAAAATGTTCATACTCACATCTTATTTGACGAAAATAATTGTTTAATTAGTGATTTAGATATAGCTTATAAAGAGTTATAAAATGCAATACTTCAAATTTTTATGTGGTCTTTTTCCAGAATTG
>NC_046661.1:24487666-24487853 GCF_010883055.1 Belonocnema kinseyi
GATGGACAAGAAATTTTGGAATTTTCAATATTTAATTATCGTTTGAATAAATTAGAAATGAAATTGATACGTAATTGTCAGTGTAATGTTGATTTAAATGATGTTAAAAATTATTGCCTGACTTTGTAAAAAAAATATTCAAATTAATGCGCTTCGGATTTCACCGTGTAAAAAACAAATAATAATA
>NC_046661.1:24487863-24488065 GCF_010883055.1 Belonocnema kinseyi
GGTATTGGGAAAATGACTATCAATCCTATAAATGTTATACAATTATTATTATTATTATCTTTTTAAGCTATGAATATACAAGAAAGTCCCATTACTAAAAATGAAATTGCTTTGAAGGATAATATAGAAAAACTATTACTTGATTGTATAAATAACTTTGAGGATCCAGAATTTATTGTGGAATCTACATTAGCTTTTCAAG
>NC_046661.1:24488176-24488383 GCF_010883055.1 Belonocnema kinseyi
ACGAAAAGCTGTGGACTATTGGAGAAGCGGAGTTACGAAAAATCTCGCTCTGCAAACTGTGCAGCATAGATTTCGAAAAGTCCAATCAATTACACAGTTGAGCCAATGGGCGCATACTTTGAATAAAGGAGGCACTTATAAAGAAAAAATTGGAAGAATCAATAAATTTGTATTAGATAATTTTCAGTCGGCTTCCGATGCCGGTTA
>NC_046661.1:24488463-24488686 GCF_010883055.1 Belonocnema kinseyi
AAGGTTTAAAGCGTCACGTCATTGGCTACAAAATTTTAAAAAGGCTCACAGAATAGTCAGTAGAAAGATAAATAAATTCGTAACAAAAAAGACTGTTGAAGGGAGAGAATATTTACAAAAGGCAGCCGATGATTTTGTTTCAGATGTGAAAAAAATAATTAAAAGCAAAGGTTTGGAATCAATTTACAATTCAGATCAGAGTGGATTTCAAATTGAAATGCAC
>NC_046661.1:24488786-24490238 GCF_010883055.1 Belonocnema kinseyi
GGCTTTCAGGAGTGAGTACCCGAGATAGATTAGATTTGATGCATTTTGCTCACCCCTAATACTGAAGTCAAGTCCGAGTGTTTCAGCAGCCTCCTCCGCTGCATTTTACAGCAATGCTCCTTTGCCCACTTCCTCGTGATTCCTGACCATTTTAAGAAGAGGGTCTCTTCCATTTGCAACTCTATGTGCTGTACCCAGAATAATCCTGTTGTGAAGACATTCAAGACTCAATATTCCGCCACCCTCTTGACGGCGTGGGATGTACAATCGCGGAACGGAGGACTTAAGATGCATGGTTTTGTTCATGTGCATAACCTTTCTTGTCCCGATATCAAGAGATCTGAGCTCGTTCTTCGTCCATGGAACTACTCCAAATGAATAGAGTAGTACCGGGATGGCAAGCATGTTCGTTGCAGATACTTTGTTCCTCGTCGACAGTTCGGAAGACCAAATCTGTCGGGTGAGATGTTTGTATCTGCTTAGGAGAGTATCCTTTATAGATATCACATCCTGAATGCGGCTCTGTGGCACGCCCAGGGATGTATAAGTCTGTCCAGCGCAAAGGTGTCGTATGGCGCTTCTATCAACGAGCTCAGGATCTTCAGGGATACCATTAAGGTTTCCTCGCTTCAAATAAACCTTGGCTCATTTGTCAAACCCAAATTCCATTCCAATTTCCTTAGTGTATCGTTCGACAATCCCCAGAGCTAGATGCAGTTGCTCTCTGTTTTTAGCATAGATCTTAAGATCGTCCATGTAAAATACATGAATGACCTTGTACTTTCGATCTGCAGGTTTGCCGCAAAAGTACCCGTCGGAAAGGCGCAGTGCTAGAGATATTGGCAATAATGTAAGGCAAAAGAGGAGTGGGCTCATGGTGCCGCCCTGAAAGACACCACTCTGAAACGTGACCTTGTTAGTTGTCACACGATTTTTGCCAGATGAGATAGTAAATCTGGTTTTCCAAAGCGGCATCAATCTCTCTATGCACCCAACTATTTGCGGATGAACCTTTAAGATTTCCAAAAGACAGATGATATGTCTATGGGATGTAGAATCGAAAGCTTTCCGATAATCAATCCAGGCCATCGATAGGTCACGTTGGTAGAATGCTGCATCTTTGCAGACACATCTATCGATGAGCAGGTTCTCCCGACATCCGGCTACGCCTTTCTTTGAGCCTCGTTGTTCATATATTTCCTGCCACACAGGTTCAATTGCCCGAACAATCCTATCATTTAGGATAGCTGTGAATATCTTATAAAGCGTGTTCAGACAAGTTATTGGCCTGTGGTTCATCGGGTCTGCTAAGTTGCCTATTTTCGGCAGGAGTATTGTGCGCCCTTCCATCAACCACTCTGGAATCAGCTCTTCCGACTTCAAATATGAGGTGAAAATACGGGCCAAATGCTGATGGGTTGAAGAAAACTTCTTCCACCAGAAGGTTTTGAT
>NC_046661.1:24490338-24494360 GCF_010883055.1 Belonocnema kinseyi
AGATTGTAAGGAATGGAAGTCATGTAAACCCTTAGGGGAAACATTATGAATAAAGAAGAAACATCCTCAAATATTTAAAATCCTTAGAAATCTTTTGAAACCTTTAACAATTTTTAAAGCTCTTGAAAATATCTTAAAGTTTTAAAAATACCCTGAAATATTTCATATCCTTTAAAATCTCATACGAAATCATTGAAATCATTTGAAAATTGCTAGATATCTATTAAGATATCCTAAAAAATTTATCAAGTCCTTTAAAATATCATATTTAATTACTGTAATCAATTGTAAATTCCTTGGAATCTTTTAAAATTCTCTCAAATTTTTCAAATCCTTTAGAATCTTTTGAAATTAATAGAACTTTTTTTTTAAGATTTCTAAACTACTTTCGAATTAAAAAAAAAACTTTCCAAAATTTTTTTAATTCTTTGAAAATTCCGTCCCTACAGCTGCGAAGTTGGAAAGTTATCGGACTTGTACTGTATTTGCATTACGAAAGACAATTCTAAGAAAGGACAAATATTCAAACTTTATAATTTTTTATTCGGCTTTTTCCCTATTCTGTGGATACACGACGGGTCCTTTTTAGAGTTATTACGAAACTAATACAAAGGACAAAGCGAGGTTAGTGTGTCAGCAGTTGGTTTACAATTACGTCACATTTCCTGAGACTTGATAATGCCAAGAAGGAAAATTTAGGAGAATGATGTTTAAAATCTCAGCGTTATCTGTAGTTCTTACGTTAAAATTTTTTTTTGTAAGAAAATTACAATAAATTGATATGAATTACTTATCTTTAAGTGCATTACCGGATTTCCTATTATCTGAACAACGAAATACAATTTTCAGAAAGGAAAAATATTCAAACTTTAGAATTTTCTATTTGGCTTTTTCCCTATTCTCTAGATACCTTTCAAGTCCATTGGAATTTTCTAAATACACCGTCCAAAGAGTTTTATTTGATAAAACTTCGCGCATTTTTTAAAATACAGCTAAACACTTCCACCAATGAAAGAGTACAATTTTTTAAATTTAAAATGAATGTTCAGATAAATGATTTAGTTTATAAAATTAATAAATAAACAAATGAATGTATAAATATATATATATATATTTCCTGTTTTGTTTTGTTTATTTTAGGCCTGAATCATTAATATTATAATAAAAGAGAGTAATACTCCCCGACCCTGGTACAAAATCTCAGCGATATTTGTAGTTCTTAGCCTTACATTTTTTTATCACGAAAGTAAAATAAATTGATATGAATTACTTATCTTCAAGTAAATTTCCGGATTTCCTATTACAGTGAAAATATTCATTAGCCCTTTCTTCATTAACCTTTCTGAAAATTGATGCCACGCCGCATGTCGGTGTAATAAGGCTACGCGGAGTCCGCGGGATCTGCGGCTGTCACTCAGGCGGGCAGTTAGGCCTGAACGAACAAAAGCACAGCAGACTATAATGAGTTTGTTGCCGTTTACCGTCAGCCCCGAAATCGAAGCTTTAGAGGAGTTTCACTGTATCTGCATAACGATTCACAGTTTTTCTAAAGAACAAGTATTTAAACTTTAGAATTTGATATTTGACTCTTTCCTTGTTCTCTTAATACACTACCGGCCTGTTTAAAGAAGATAAGTAGCCAGCGAGATGGGAGCGGATCAGGTCATTAACTGAGAGAAAACGATTGTCCACTTTGTAATTATTTTTATTATTTTATGATACATAAGTCTGCTCCGTTTGAAAATGTGAGCGAGAAAGACATGTGTTCCAAGTGTTTAATCGTAGCTTCTTGTTATAGTATTTGATGGTCATAACATAACAAATTAATTATAACTTTGTTGCCAGAAAAACATTGCGGTAAATTTTCTAGTGAACATCGAAGTAGAATTCACAGTAAGCAATGCGGCTAACTTTGAGGGAATCCTTGCGGTGATCTTAGCGGTAATCTTTGCGGTAATCTTTGCTGTAAACTTTGCGGTAAACTCTGCGGTAAACTCTGCAGTAAACTTTGCGGTAAACTTTTGAGTGAACTTAGCAGTAAACTCTTGTGTAAACTTTGCAGTAAACTTTGAGATAATGTTTAAGGTAAACTTTAATTCAAACTTTGATGTAAACTTTAATATACTATTTAAGGTGAACTATGTTGTAAACTTTGATATAAGATTTGATGTAAAAGTTAATAAACCCTTGTTAATAGACATATCCCTAGGAAATGAATGTTTCGGTTAAAGCTTACCAACAGGAAAAAAAGTAAGTAATGGTATGACCTTGAACTAGCGTTTTGAGCTACGAGGAAGTGACGCAAAGCAGAAAGCCGTAAGAAGACGCCTAGAAAATGTGTAATTATTCAAAAGGAGCAATTACCTGACGAAGTTTCGTCGGAAAACCTTTAGTTGATCAGGAGATGAGGTCCTGGCACCGCACGTCAAAGGCATCGATGAATGAATACTTTCCAGCAACATCCTTGGTCGCCATTAGACATCACAAGCTGAATTAATCCAACAGAAGCAGGAAGGAAATTGAGCCTTGTCATAGGAAGGGACAAATACGAAGCACCGAAAGATCACACCGAACACTGTATTCTATCAACGTAGGGAAGAACAAAAATAAAGGAGAACTCACGATCACACCGACCACTTTCAAGAAAACTGTCAAGAATCTGAGACACGGAGAGAACAGACTCATTCGAGACATTCAGAGCCACTGACGCGGTTGATAGGCCAAAGCGGTTTTTGAATCGCCTGCTTTCTCCCCTCTTTCGGATTATCGGTCCCAAAGGGGGCGAGTGAGGGTCAAGATCTACATCCGTTTCGAAGTTGAAACGGCAGTGTTTTCATGATCAGTCCAACCTATCCTAATGGATTTTTCATTTGATTGAAATTCATAGAAATGTAATTAAACAAGGCAGCAGCAAACCCGAAAACAGAGAGCCTGGCAGCTGCAACTGCTAGCCGACAAACAATGGACAACTGCTCTTCAAACACGGCCTCTTAGAAATATTACGAAACTGAGACAAAAGACAAAGCGAGGTTCATGTGTCAGGAGTTAACTTACAATTACGCCAGATTCACTGAGAATGAATAATACCAAGAAGGAGAATTTAAGAAAATTATTTTCTTTGAAGTCCTTTCAAATCCATTGAAGTTTTGTAAACATACCATCTAAGCAGTTTAATTTGATGAAACTTTCCAAATTGTTGAAAATACAGCCAAAAACTTTCACCCATAAAAGAGTACAATTTTTGAATTTTTAAATAAATGTTCAGATAAATGATTTAATTTATGAAAAGAATAAATAAACAAATGAATATATATATATATATACATATATATTCGGTTCGGTTTTGATTCCTCTAGAATCAAACCGAAGGGCCTATGACAAAGCCACCGAACGCGTCCTCGGGTTGCGGATAGAGGGTCCCTGTACCAAGGGTTTCTGCTGAATATGGTTACAAAAATAAATAGGGATACCGGGCGACCTCTCAGAGTGAGCAGCCTTATCCTTGCATGCGGGGCTCTACAACGATGGACGAACCCCTTTCCCTAGCTTCTCGTGGGAACAACAATGACAACACCAAACATGGTTGTAGTAAGTGCGGTTCAAAACAACAGAACGCGCAGGGCTCCAGACAATGGGTTAGCCAACAATGCCGACCAATCTAGAGCTGGGGGAGCCAATGAAAATGGATTCAATGCGATGGATCGGCGGGATCTCGTGACCTTTGGGTGGACGGAGCAACAGAATCATGACTTGCTAGACTGCTATGATGCGAGTGTGGCCCGTGAACGGGGTTACATGGCACGGCTGCATGCTCTGTGGTGCGAGAAACACCAGGAGCTATCGCACTTTTCCCAGAAACGTCTGCGAAACCATGTGGAACTACTCCGCAAAAAGGGGCTATGTAAGCGGAACGCCTACTTTACCACAGCTAGAACAAGCCGGCAACAAAGAAAGAAAGGCGACACTAAGACCAACCGCGGGCAGGCATCCAATAGATGAAGAGCGATGCTTTACGACCCGGA
>NC_046661.1:24494460-24510942 GCF_010883055.1 Belonocnema kinseyi
TGCTGAAACACTCGGACTTGACTTCAGTATTAGGGGTGAGCAAAATGCATCAAATCTATTCCATCTCGAGTACTCACTCCTGAAAGCCCGGATTAAGAAAGCGGGAACGACCTACATTCAAAGGCATAATGCGGCACTAAGAGTACTTTATTACCATCTCTGTCACTCCTACGGCATTCAACTTAATATCTTTCCTCTAAATGCTCCTAGGGAAATTGAGTCAATTTTCGAGAATGAGAAGAGCCGTATATACTGGAACTTTATATTCTCGACAATTGTTTCTGTTGCTCACGCGAGGCCTGACATGGTTCTTCTTGACTTCGAGAAGCGAACCATGTTCGTTATCGAATTTTCGGCACCAGCTGACAAAAACATCATAGCCAAGGAGAATGAAAAGAAAGAGAGGTATCGAGACCTTATAAGGGAGTTGCAAGGATTGTACCCGGAATATTCTGTTAAACTGATCGTCCTTATCATCGGCGCTCTTGGAGGTGCCAAGCTTTCACTTGATAATAGCCTAAAAAGTATCCCTGCGTGTCAACAATCTTGGTGATGATCTTCAAGGTTCTTCCAAGGTTTTTCCAAGCAGTTTACGTTTACGCTTAGCATTACCGAGGAACAACGATGTGGACGTAGTAAATTCTGTTCCCATTGGGGAGCTTGATTAGCGCGAGTCCCCTTGCCTCTCACGTTTCAGGGTGCTTGATTCGCGTAAGTCCCTTTGCCTCTCACGCTTCAGTGAAGATGTTCGAACTGAAAACCTTAAGCTTCTTGACAAAAAGCAATGCGATTGTAAAAATGAGTTACAGCATTTCGAATCATCTCTCTATCAATCAAATTAGTCTGTTGCAGAATCCTATTCTGCAATTCCTCTAAGCTTTGCGGTTGCGTTGAGTATACTTTGCTCTTTAAATAACCCAAAATAAAATAGTCAAGAGGCGTTAGATCAGTAGATCTAGCAGGCTACTCGATTTCACCCCTTTTTCCAATCCACCTTTGAGGGCACTGAGTATCCAAATATGCTCAAACCTCCCTACTGTAATAAGCCGCTGCTCAGTCCTGCTGGAACCAAATATCTTGAAAATTATCTCCTGTAATCTCCCTTATTCTTGGTACAATTTGGTTTCTGCGAAGGTCTGCATATGCACGGACATTGAGATTACCATCGATGAAGAAAGGGCCTATCAATGAATCAATCAAGATATCGGCTAAAACATTAATCTTTTATGGATATTGTGTGTGACTCTCCAACACCCAATCAGGTATTGTAATCTGTATTGTGCAAGAAAAGAGGATATCTATCAATTCTGTCCATCATAATTTCACAAAATTCAACCCGACGATCAGAATCGTCTTCATTGAGCTCTTGTGCCAGATGAACTTTGTAAGGATGGAAATTAATTCTTTTTAAAATTTTTCGCACTGTCTCAGGACCAACGTCACGGTCATCACTAGCTTGACGCAAACTAAGGTGTGGGTTTTCAACAAATGCTTGGGCTATGTCCATCTGCATCTCCTCAGATCCTGCAGATTTTGGCCGACCAGTTCTCTGAAGATCCTTGATAGATCCATGATACATAAGGCGCCTTACAGTTTTTCAATTGTTGATTTTGAGACAGGATTTAACCCTCCTCTATTAAGAAAAGTGCGATTGAAAAGCAAACAAACTTGATCATAAGATCGAACTCGTTTTCCTCAACCACGCATCATTAATACAGATACCCTCTTTCGTTCCGAAAGTTTAGCTTGTGCCATTATAATCTTTTAGCAAAATATAGTAAGTATGTACTCGTAATACGTATATTTAGTTTCGATTCGTAATATTCGTATTAAAAACGGTATAGGACTTATGGTATCGCCTTACATATTAACTTATGTATCGCAAAACGGTATAGGACTGTATAAATCTTCGGGATGGAACAGAACTCTCACCAGAACACCTGGAACTTTTAATGAAAAATTTCCTTATGATTTTACAATATTCAAAACGCTGTAACCAAGATCAACACAGAGCCCACCAATGAATTTCTCGTTGAGATTTGCTTCAGGAATTGCAGTGACCTCTTGGAAAACTTTGTTAATTTCAAAACACCTCTAACTGACCTTGAACGTTACAATCGACTTATGACTTGGGTACGTACCTGAACGTAGAATTTTCCGCTCTATCTATTACAGATGTAAAAAAGGGGGTTTCCATTTAAAAAAACAAAGTGGACCTTAAAAAATCCATGAAAGGCATTTCAAGGATAAAATGAAGGTTACCATTGAATTCCTCGTTGAAATTTACTTCAGGAATGATCTTCACTTTTTTTAAAAATATTTTACCTGAGGAAATATCGAACCGTCCCGGAACTTTTAGACACCCTGTATACAATTATTTACAACTAATTACATAAAGTCTTATATCTAGTTCCTTATTCCTATTTCCTGCGATAGCGCAATTTAGGACTTATAAGCAAACGAACGAGCGCACGAACGAAAGCGAGAGTTCCATTCACATATTCTACACTTTCTCTTATCTTCTTTTTCCCAGTACGTCCCCCCCTTACCTGGTTTCCCAATCTAAATCTTGCTATTCTGGCTCAACTTCTCTTTCCCTCTAATTCTTCATAGTTTACTCCAGTCCCGTCTTCTATTTCTCTATCATTAAGGAACTACCTCATTTCTGCTTCCTATCTCGTTATTTCGATCGCTCTCCCTCTGCTCTCTTCTACCTCCATCAAACACTTTCTCGCCAACTCCCCTTCCTTTCCCTCCCTCAGCTTCGTCTCAAATTTCTATGTCCTCTTTCCCACTCTCATACTTAACTTATCCCTTTGCGTTTCTTCTCTCACCATATATCCTAGCGTCCTTCAGTCTGCCCATAGTGTCCTCCTTATATACCTTTCTTGTAAACTCTAAATATCTTTCCTTTCTTTCCATCCCCATATCTCTGCTCCATAACCTAAGACCGGCCATACCAGCGTATCAAATAATCACATTCTCCTTCTCCGATTTTTTTGATACCTTCTTTTTCCTATTCCCCATATCTGTTTCATCACCCCTGCTGCTTCTTTTATCCTTTCTCTTATATGAGCTGTATGATCTCCATTCGTTTGCAAGATATATCCCAAATATTTATACTCCTCGATTTCTTCTAACTTTATTCCTTTCCATCTCCCTGTCCATTCTTTCTTCCTTCCCCCTCCTTCTCCAAACCTCGTTATCTTTGTCTTTTCTATATTTACATTCAGCTTTTTCCCATCTAAGTATTTCTCTAATCCTGTTTCTCTAATCCTCTGCCATCAAGCCTATGTCGTCTGCATATGCCAATGTATATACCTTTTCCTTCCCTATCCTAACTCCTCCCCCAACCTTTTCTCCCCATTTCTTCTTCAAAGTCTGATATTAATAAATTAAATAAAAGTGGGCTCAGAGGACACCCATGTCTCACACCTCTTACCTACCAGAAACTATCTCCTACTTGCTCTCCTACCTTTACCCTGCCTTTTGTCTCTCCAAAAATTTCTGATACTCTCTTTAGTAATTCCCTTCTTATCCCCATTTTTATCATAACTTTTTCTATTTCTCCTTAGTCTAATGAGTCAAACGCCGCTCTTAAGTCCACGAACATTGCTATCATTGCCCCCTTTACCCTTTTAATTCTCTTATTTACTAGATAGTTCAGAACATATATGTTGCCGATTACCCCTATTCCTTTTCTTAACCCTATCTGATTCTGTGACTCGATATTTTCTTCTTCAACTTCTATCTTCAATCTCTTCGACAAA
Source organism: Belonocnema kinseyi (assembly GCF_010883055.1). Taxonomy (NCBI): domain Eukaryota; kingdom Metazoa; phylum Arthropoda; class Insecta; order Hymenoptera; family Cynipidae; genus Belonocnema; species Belonocnema kinseyi. The sequence goes on from NC_046661.1 coordinate 24,498,231, forward strand.
ACAGTTACATATAATTTATACAGTGTTGGCATCAACGTCACCCCCCTATAGTCTACAACGTCCTCTCCCTTGCTTTTCTTTACTATTGGTATAACTACTCCTTCTTTCCATAACTCTGGCCACCCCTCTCCTCTCCATACTCTATTACACATTTTTCATTCTCATTCCTCTAGTTCCTACCCTCCATATTTCCATACTTTATTTGGAATCTCATCTATACCAGGTGCCTTTCCATCCTTTATTATTCCTGAAACCTTAACTATTTCTTCCCTTGAAATGTCCTCTTCCTCGTCCGTTAGCATGTTCGCTATCATTTCCCAGATTTTGAAGGCAAAATATTTCTTATCCTAGGAAAAAAGCCGGGGGAATCTAACACTGAAAAAATCGATACTATTTCCTAAGCGCTATGCAAATTAATCGCATTTTTCAAAATAGAACTTTTTTTAATTAACCCACAAACAAAGTGTGGGGACGTCCGTTAGCATGTTCGCTATCATTTCCCAAATTTTTAAGACAAAATATTTATTATTCTAGAAAAAAAGCCGGGGGAACCTAAAACTGGTAAAATCGACAATTTTCTAAGTATCACATGCCCTTAAGGGAAAGTGATCCGAATCAATATATTCACCTACCTCTACTTTCTTAACCTACTCTCTTGCCTCATCATCCACTATCACATAATCAATTACCGTTCCCCTTTCACTTCCTGAGCGTGTATACTCTCCTTTCCATCCCCTTCTATATTTCCGTTTAAGATATACCATTCCAACTCCTCCAAGCTCTTTAACAACTTTTTTTCCTGCCCATTTATTACCTTATCTTTGGATATTCTTCCTTTCTCTTCTCCCCATTCCCTTTCTCCTCTGTCTTCTGTTCTTGTATTAAAATCTCCACCTATTATCAGCCTAATTTCTTCTTTATTTTCTCCAATCATTTCTTTAATCTCCTCTGCCCTCTCCTGCATATCACCGTTCACATAAATCCCTACTACCTTCCACTTCTCTCCTCCCATCATTGCCTCTTCTACTATTCATCCTTCTTTTTGTTCATTCCTGTCTTTCTTATCTTTACCTGTTATCCATCTATTCCTTACCCCCATCATCATTCCTCCCGTTGCTCTGCCCTTTTTATTTTCTCTCTTTGCATTTTGCACTTGCCATTTGTAACCTCTTGGTAACCTTCCCCTTACTCTTTCGCATCCCTTTTCATCCAGCCACGTTTCCATCATTATGACTACATCCCATTGTGTCAAATTTCTCATAAACTCCCTATCCTTTCTCTGCAATCCTGCTATATTCCAGTAACAAATCTTCCATTCTTTCCTACATTCGTTTCTCATCTTTTTTTCCTTCTTACTATTTCTTATTTACCTATCTCCCGTTCCTTCCTCTTCTAGTTTCCCTGCACCTTATTTCTTACTCTCTGTTCCCTTTCTTCATCCCAATCCCACCATAATACATCTATCTGAATTCTCCCATAGTTAACCCATGTTCTCTTTCCCTTTTTTGTTTCCTCTTCCGCTATTTTCCTTAATTTATACTGCATCTTCCTTTCTATCCATGTCAAATCATCCTCTATTCTCTCTGGACTTCCATATAATAACCTCTTCTTTGTCATCACCTCCATCTTATGTTCCTATTTCTTTAGTTTCACCAGTACCATTATCTCCCCTCTTCTCACTTCCCTTCATACATTTCACTTTTCCGCTATCTCTACCTTAACATCAATCCTTTTTAGTACATTTTCCACCCCTTCCTCCAGCTCCTTCCCCTCTAATCTTATACCCTTTATCACTATGTTTAATTTTCTTTCTTCCCTCTCTTTTCTTTATATTCTTTGTTCTATTTTTCTCAGCCTTTCCATCTCCTTATTCCCACTCTCGCCAACCCTACCACAATCCCCGTTCGAGCTCTCAAGTTCCTTCATCCTACCTCTTATCTTCTCTACTTTTTTATTATTATCTTCTTCCTGCTTCTCTAGTTTTTTCTCTAATGACTACATCCTCTTTTGTTACTTTTCCCTGATTTCTTTCCATTTTTTTATTTCTTTCTTAACTTCAGCCATTTTCCGCCTAATTTTCTTCTTTAATTCCTATCCCCTTTTCTCCTTCTTTTCTTCATAAATCCCCATTACCTCTATCATCACTTCTCGAATTTCTTTTAATCTTTCCTCTTTCATCGAAACTTCCTTTTCATCTCCGCTACCGTCAGCACCGTTACTATTATCGCTCTTACCTACCAAACTCTGCTTTTCCGGCGGCGATCTAAACATTTTCTGACATTTTACGCTCTCCCCGATATCTTCCTTCTCTTCACTGCTTTCCCTCTCCCCTCTCTTCCTTTTGATGAATGCTTCTATTGACCCTACGCTTTTTGCTCTTAATCTTTCCTTTTCTATAGTTTTTTGATGCTTCCCCCTTACCTTCCTTCGTTTATCTCTTCTTTCGGTGTACTGAACACTTCCTGCTCTAAATCTGTTTCTTCCGCGGAGATACTCGCTCCGCTAGCCATGAATCAAATTCAAACTTTCCCGCCTTCTATACTTCCCTGTCTCTATCTACCGTCGTTGCTACCCAACCCTGCTACTACCAATCCGTCAACACATTCCTCCCACCCTGTCACAAAACTCCAAACAAACTTCCATCAAATCTGTCTCAATCCTCCAAAATATCTGCCTCCCTTTGCAAACTCACAATCCCTCAATTAATCTGTCACATCCACACCCTTCTACACACTTCCACAATCCACTCACCTCAAATTTCTCTACAATATCAGAAAAACTCAGCATCTACAATTCCCACTACTTTACACTTGCATGCCGGAACCAGAAGTCGAGGATGTTTTAAAAGATCTCAAGAAATTTTAAACATATTTTTATAATTTAAAGGACTTTGAAAGAATTTTGACAACTTTAGCAGGATTATTTTAAAAAATTTCAAAGTACTTTAGAAATCTTGAAAAAAAGTTCTAGGTAATTCAAAAGATTTCAAAGGATTTGAAAAATTTCAGAGCATTAAAAAAAATGCCAAGGAATTCTTCATTTGATTACAGTAATTTAATATGCTATTTTAAGGGATTTGATATATTTGAGTATATTTTTATAGATTTTAAGCAATATAGAAATTATTATTTTAATAATTTAGTTTGAGATTTTGAAGGATTTGAAATATTTCAGGGTATTTTTAAAATTTCAAGAAATTTTCTAGATATATTTTAAAACATTCTAAGAAATCGCTTTAAATTATAATTTAAAGCGATTCCAAATAATTTTAACGATTTTTTTATATTTTCTGGTTGAAAGTGGAACTGCTTTGTTGAAAATATATTTTTTTTGTTTGACGATTCATCAATAAAGTTGGAAAACTTTCTTTTCTGAAAATTTAACTGTATTATAGAAAATTCATTTAGTTTTTGGTTAAAAATTAAATTTTTTAACTACAAATTTAACTATTCTATGTTTCATTAAAAAGTAATCTTTTTTAGGTGAAAATGTTTGTTTTCTATTGAATACTCGTGTTTCTAGATAAAAAATTAATCTATTTTGTCGAAAATTTAACTGTAACTAAACATTAATTTTTTGTACAGAAAATTAGTCTTGATGGAAAATAAATTTCTTTTGTGCAAAATTAATCTATTTTATTTAAAATGCCTTTTTTAGTATACAATTTCAATTTTTTGATGAAAATTTAACTATTTGTTTAAAAAATTTACTATTATGTGAAAAACAATTGAAAAAATATTTCTCGTTATTTATTTCATATTTTATTAATAATATTATTATTTTATTGTAATATAAATGAATAATTGACTAACTTTTCCAGATAATAGTAAATTTTTTAAACAAAAGGTTAAATTTTCATCCGAAAATCTAAATTGTATACTAAAAAAGGCATTTTTATTAAAATACAATAATTTTGCACAAAAGAAATTTATTTTCCATCAAGACTAATTCTCTGTATAAAAAATTAATGTATGGGAAATTGGCTTTCGGCGGATTTAGCTGAAACTTTGTAATTTTTAAGGTTATAAATGCCGGATGAAATATCCGTAAAAAAAATATAAAAAAATGGATAGCTTTAGCGCCATGCGGCGCTCAGCGCTCAAGAACAGTGAATAAAACGAATTACAACAGATTTTGTTACAAAAGCGATGTCAACATAGAAATCACGGTTCAGATCGTGGTCTGTCATATTTTCGCCTACACCGTTGACTCATATAGCGCGCTTCTCAAAACGATCAAACGCTAAGCGCCCAAGATTTTAACTTGACTAATTAATCACGTCTTTAAAGGCAGAAATGGTACTCTAAATAACATTAGTAACTAGTGCACACATCGATAATAACAGTGTACCTTTCGCCAGAGGGCCGAACTATAAGCGCCCACGATCAGCGAATAGAACCAATCCTAGTAGCTTTAGCGACACAAGCGATGTCTGTATACAAAACACGCATCAAGAAGTGGTCAGTAACATGTTTAGCCAAACCAATGACAATATGAGTCAATACCGTTGACTCATATAGCGCTCTTCTCAGAACGGGCAACCGATAAACGCAGAAGATTTCAACTTGACCAAGAAATCACTTTTTCAAAGGCCTTTCACAAAAGAAATGACAGAAAAACATGTCAGGATTGGTTCTATTCGCTGATCATAGGCACTTAGCGTTCGGCCCTCTGGCGAAGGGTACACTGTTATTATCGATGTGCGCCCTAGTTACTAATGTTACTTTGGATACCATTTCTGTCTTTAGAAAAGGAATTACTTAGTCAATTTCAAATCTTGGGCGCTTAGCGTTTGATCGTTTCGAGAAGCGCCCAATATAAAACATTGGTTTGGCTGAACATATTACTGACTACTTTCTGATGCGTGATTCTTATGATGACATCGCTTTTGTCGCTAAAGTTACTGGGATTGGTTTTATTCGCTGATCTTGAGCGCTTAGCGTTCAGCCCTCTTGCGAAGGGTAGAATGTTAATATCCGTATGTGCGCACCAGTTACTAATGTTACTTTGGGTACCATTTCTGCCTTTAAAGAAGTGATTAATTAGTCAAGTTAAAATCTTGGGCGCTTGGCGTTTGATCGTCGTGGGAACAACAATGACAACACCAAACATAGTTGTAGTAAATGCGGTTTAAAACAACAGAACGCGCAGGGCCAATTAAAATGCATTCAATGTGATGGTTCGGCGGGATCTCGCGACCTTTGGGTGGATGGAGCGACTGAATCACGACTTACTAGAGTGCTACGATGCGAGTGTGGCCCTGAACGGGGTTACATGGCACGGCTGCATGCTCTGTGGTGCGAGAAATACCAGGAGCAATCGCACTTTTCGCAGCAAAGTCTTCGAAACCATGCTGAACTACTTCGCAAAAGAGGCTATGTAAGCGGAACGCCTACTCTACCACAGCTAGAACAAGCTGGCAACAGAGAAAGAGAGGCGACACTAAGACCAACCATGGTCAGGCATCCAATAGAGGAAGAGCGATGATTTATGACCCGGAGAAACATCAACACCAAGATTTCTCTCAAGCCTAAAGATCTGGCTGAAATGGATGATGAGCATTGTGAACATTTTCCTGAGAATGCGAACTCTGGGCTATCAATTATTGTGTGTATAATGCAGCGAGAGCTTTGGCCGAAGCGAATCGTAAATCAAAACCAACGGTTGATCATAAGACCAAAAGACGAACGCATAAACTTGCCTTAAAGATACGCTGAGCCAGACAGTACGCGTCCTGCATTCAGTGTGTGATTTACTATATCACATCTGGCAGGAATTTTACCGCCAAGGTTCGATAGTTCTCGCGCAAACTCCGGACCCGCTATCACACACTTAACAAGTCAAAGCTGCTGACCATCAGGCAGCATATTGTTAAGAGAATACGGATACTATCTGACGCTAAGAGAAGTCTAGAGCGGAGGGAGAGGTGGGTCAGAGAAAATCAACAGTTTCTCTCTGACCCATCTCGACTTTTCCAAGACCCTCCAGTTACTGTGGAACACCCACCCAAACCACAGGAGCTCGAAGTATTTTGGAGAGAAGTCTACGAAGTGCAGCATAGACTGGACCAAGACTCGGAAAATATAAATAGGTTCAAGGAGTTATGTGATGCCCTCATAACACCTGATAAATAATGCCCGCCCATCACTACCGAGGAGGTGAAAAAAATATTAAGAGGGATGAAGAACTATTCCGCACCATGACCAGATTGTATGAAAACCTTCTGGTGGAAGAAGTTTTCTTCAACCCATCAGCATTTGGCCCGTATTTTCACCTCATATTTAAAGTCGGAAGAGCCGATTCCGGAGTGGTTGGTGGAAGGACGCACAATACCGCTGCCGAAAATAGGCAACTTAGCTGACCAGAAGAATTACAGGCCAATCACCTGTCTGACACACACTTTATAAGATATTCACAGCTATCCTAAATGATAGGATTGTTCGGGCAATTGAACCTGTGTGCCAAGAAATGTATGAACAACGAGGCTCAAAGAAAGGCGTAGCCAGATGTCGGGAGAACCTGCTCATCGATAGATGTGTCTGCAAAGATGCAGCATTCTACCAGCGTGACCTATCGATCGCCTTGATTGATTATCGGAAAGCTTTTGATTCGACCTCCCATAGACTTATCATCTGTCTTTTGAAAATCTTAAAGATTCATCCGCAAATAGTAGGTGCATAGAGAGATTAATGCCGCGTTGGAAAACCAGATTCACTATCTCATCTGAAAAAAATCGTGTAACAACTAACAAGGTCACCTTTCAGAGAGGTGTCTTTCAGGGCGACACCATGAGCATACTTCTCTTTTGCCTTACATTATTGACACTATCTCTAGCACTTCGCTATTCCGAAGGTCACTTGTGCGGCAAACCTGCAGATCGAAAGTGCAAGGTCACTCATGTATTCTACATGGACAATCTTAAGATCTATGCTAAAAACAAAGAGCAAATACATCAAGCTCTAGGGTATGTCGAACGATATACTAAGGAAATTAGAATGGAATTTGGGTTAGACAAGTGCGCCAAGGTTTATGTGAAGCGAGGAAAACTTAATGGAATCCCTGAAGATCCTGAGCTCGTTGATAGAAGCGATATGCGACACTTTTGCGCTGGAGAGACTTATACATACCTGGGCGTGCCACAGAGCCGCATTCAGGATGTGACATCTATAAAGGATACTCTCCGAAGCAGATACAAACGTCTCATCCGACAGATTTGGTCTTCCGAACTGTCGGCGAGGAACAAAGTATCTGCAACGATCATGCTTGCCGTCCCGGTAATACTCTATTCATTTGGAGTATCCCTTGATATCGGGACAAGAAAGGTTATGCACATGAATAAAAGCATGCACTTAAGTCTTCCGTTCCGCGGCTGTACATCTCACGCCATCAAGGTGGTCGCGGAATATTGAGTCTTGAATGTCTTCACAACAAGATTATTCTGGGTACAGCACATAGAGTTGCAAATGGAAGAGACCCTCTTCTTAAAATGATCAGGAATCACGAAGAAGTGGGCAAAGGAACGTTTCTCTGCAAAGCAGCGGAGGAGGCTGCTGAAACACTCGGACTTAACTTCAGTATTAAGGGTGAGCAAAATGCATCAAATCTTATCTATCTCGAGTACTGACTCCTGAAAGCCCGGCTTAAGAAAGCACAAGAGAAATACTTTCGTGAACAGCTCCTCGATAAGAGGATGCACGGTATCTTCCACATAAATGTGAAGGTTCAGTCAATGTCTTGTGAGCTAACGTTTTCTTTCCTTAAATCGCCCGGATTGAAGTCTTGGACGGAGGGTTTCATTTTTGCATGCCAAGACGGTGTCATTTCCATCTTAACATACCGTCGCCACATTTTGAGCTGAGATATTCCTGATGATAGCTGCAGGGCGTGCCATGCACACCCTGAGCATTTAGCTCACATACTATCTAGTTGTCCAACTCACTCGGGAACGACCTACATTCAAAGGCACGATGCGGCACTAAGAGTGCTTTATTACCATCTCTGTCACTCTAACGGCATTAACATATCGCTCCACTAAATGCTCCTAGGGAAATCGAGTCAATTGTCGAGAATGGCAAGTGCCGCATATACTGGGACTTTATATTCTCGACAATTGTTTCTGTTGCTCACTCGAGGCCTGACATGGTTCTTCTTGACTTCGAGAAGCGAACTATGTTCGTTATCGAATTTTCGGCACCAGCTGACAAAAACATCATAGCCAAGGAGAATGAAAAGAAAGAGAGGTATCGAGACCTTATAAGGGAGTTGAAACCATTGTACCCGGAATATTCTGTTAAACTAATCGTCCTTATCATCGGCGCTCTTGGAGGTACTAAGCTTTCACTTGCTAATGACCTAAAAAGCACCCCTGCGTGTCAAAAATATACTAAAACACTTGCGGGAAAAATGCAGAAAGCGGTAGTCCTTGGGTCGCTCCTTGTTCTAAAGGTGCACTAGGCTTTTGCTGGATCGTCGTATTGATTCCATTACAGACTGTAACCACCTATCTCACGCTCGTGAGACGTGGTTGTGTCTGAAATTTTACCGCGATTTCGCTGGGAGCGGGTGCAATTTTCCAGATTAGCACCCGCTCTTGGCGAAAGCCTGCGTTTATCCTTATGACAAATTTTTTAATTATATATAAATATATAATAGTATCTATATTATATACACCTGAAAATCGACGCATGCATGAAATTAAGAATCACGCGAAACATCCAAATCTCCAATTTCTTCAATTTCTTTCAAATTGGGATCGAGATATTTATAGAAGACCACCGAAGTCTTCCGAAGCTTTCAGATCGGCAATCATCGTACAGCAAAAAACCGAAGTCGAATCGTGCATTTTCGGCTTACACGAACTCACAGTGGGAATCATACACCTTCTGTTTTGCGGCTCCCAAACGGTAAGTATCGTGGGGGTAAATTTCATCCACTATCTGGCAGCACTGAAATACGAAAATGTACTTAAAGCCGGTATTAACAGATGGGATCACATGGGCTCCCATATGATGCAACGCTGCTGAAAGCTGGTGATCTTCTCAGTATAAAAACAAAAACATAGACCCAAGATGACTCTCGGTTCCATTTCTGTCCCTCCCCCCTCCCAGCACTCCCTTATTAACTGAAGTTTGGTGGGACGGAAACTTTTATTCCACATGACGGAATAAAAACAATTTATTTCACATATTTTGTGGACTTATTAGAAGGAATTAAATAATCTTAAAAATTGAACACTTTTGGGGAATAGAAGATATCTCTGTGAGGTTATCTGTCGGTACAATTAACGGGAATTAAATATATTGAAAACACGTTCTCTTTCGCGGAATAGGAACCGATGCGGCAGCCACTATAGAAATAGAATTAAATAATTTTCTGAGATATCCTATTCTTATGATGACATTTTAGACAGATGGAAAAATCGCGCATTCAAAATAATAGAATGATCTTTACTTTTACGCTGAAATTTGAAAATATTAATTTTTCTCTATTGAACGCTTATTACCGAGTATATTTACCCGGGTCGTAGGCTAGAATAGCTAGGACTAAACCACTAAAATGCAGCCATGAATATGCCTAATACTATATTACATATTATACATTATATACAATTTTATTATATTATGCATACTAAACTTACTGAAATTGCGAACATTTAAAAAAATTACATATTTCTGGATTCGCAAAAACATGAAGTTTCTAAATATCCTACTTTTAAATTGCTAATTGTTAATGATATTCTTAAAAAACTTGTATTATTTGCCACGTTACGAACAAGGTACTCAAATCGACCTTAATAAAGCTTTATTCTTGATGAGGAGAGTGTTATATTCTCGAATCGTTGAAAGTTCTATCTTCAATAAAGGGCCTAACATCTATTCCTGTAATTTTTTAGTCTGAAGTAAGTCATCTCCACCAGAAAATAAACACTATCCAATATATAAACAACTCAGACGAAAGAACACCAACATCAATTTACAATAAGTACATTTATATTGTTTGACATATTATTAAATTAATTTTATAAGTTCTTAGATCGAAATTTTTATTCTGTTCTTCAAAAAAATAAAAACACAATATTCTGATTCATTTAGGGACGTTAAAAATGTTATTAATTTAGATGAAAATATAAAAAAATTTAAAGCTAGAGAAAAATTCTTGGTTTATTGTTGACTAAATCCACCGAAAGCCATTTTCCCATGCATTAGGATGAATGAACTTAGAATCTCTTAAAAATATTTTGGTTCACAATATTTATTGAAAGAATCTCTAATGCCTCCTTAAACAAAAGTAAAAAATTCTTTTGAATTCAAAAACATAATCATTAAACGAACTGCTCCTCTAGATCACATTTATTTTTTTATCTGAAGTAAGTCATCTCCAACAGAAAATAAACACTATTCTTTATACATGCCATAAATACTCGTATGTCTATTTTCGGTAGATTTGTGCTATTTCTTTTACGAAACCATCCTTTGAGATTTTTTGAAACAATATTTTGCGGCTTCTATTTTCGATGTACACATAACCAAAACAAAACATCGGCACAGAAAAAGATATTTGATAATCACTGATACATGAGCTGTGATAAGTGAAAAATCCGACACCTTTGACGTCAAAGGGCCCTCCAATCGACATCGCGTGATAGAAAATTTGAATTTCAACATTAAATTAAAAATAGTAAACAATATGTAAAAAATATTTTATGGGCGTTTTTATAATTAAAATTCTATATACTATAAGATCATTTATCAGAAAAATTATATCTGACTTTGGAAACAAACCTATTGCAACCCTATTGCAGACAAAATAGACATATATTAAATTCTTATTTCTGTCCTGCCCATTGCGCCCAGGGCCGGTTGTACCCGCGTGCAAAGGGGTGCATGGCACCCGGACGCCAATCATTCAGGGGCGTTTTGACGCTCCTAGCAAAATCTAAAGATTTATGGAAAGTCATTTAGAATTGATACTTATAATTGATACTTAGAAACGATCATTAGAATTTATACTTTTAATTCAGGAAAATCTATTTCACTGTTTGCATACCAGGTACATAGGCTAGGAATGAGTAAGTGACAACCCTCATTTGTGTTTGACATTTGCGCCAGGGCAGTTGATCAAAGCTTTTGAATGTGAATCAGTGTATTGTGAGAGCAGTGTTGTGTGCCGTGATCAGTCAAAAGTGCAACAATAAAATTCGTAGTTTAAATAATATTTTTCCCTGAAAAAGGAAATTTTTATTAACGATAACGATGCGTAAAGAAGGATAATTCACTACTCGGATGTAAGTAATTTGTGATTTATATAAATTAACACATGAATAATTTAATTACAATCAAGTCATCTGGCTTTGACGTTGAGAAAGATAGTGAAGCAAAAATAGTAGCTCAGTGAATAAATGATCATTTTGAAGATTAAAGTATTTTACAATATTGAGCCTGAAACCAATATGCCAGAAAAATTTGGTATAGCTTACAGACCTAAAAATCTCCGACAGTAAAGAAATTTGACTGGTTTTAATGACACTAAACTTCGGAGCACACTTTTGTACGTAAAAAATAATAGAAAAGAAACTTTAAACCATTTTTGCGGTACTTTAAATATTCCTGAACCATTGGCCGTTGGAAACTTTTCAAAATTTAACAAATTTTTTGGTTTTTTCACATAAAAATAAAACCATATTATTTTCAGTTCTAATTAAGATATCTGACAGTCGAATCTCGATGTAACAAAATGTAATGATGTAACTGAAGAGCTTTTACAAAATTTCTCTGCAATGTTAAATAACGAAGAATTTGAAAAATGTATCAACGACGCTCAAAATAAGCTGATATCCTTCAAGAGGAGTCAAAGTTTCCTGAAGTGACAACTGTGAGGCTCAAACATCAATATACACGCATCGACAAAAATAAGGACGCAACCATTCAGGATTTGGAACAAAAATACAAAATAAACTTTTATATTGTTGTTCTAGATGTAGCAATTGGTACTTTAAGCGATAGATTTAAAATTTTGAATAATCTTTATAAAATATTTAGCTTCTTCGATAGTAGTTCCATTTTAAAAGATATCGCCAAAAAGGAATTGCTACAACGATGTAAAAATGTGCAATTCAAATTAATCCACAATAAAACAAATGAATTTAACGTAGATGCTAGAGAGCTCCATGACGAAATATGCTTATTAAAACAAGCATTCGAAAAAAGTGATGCGTTTCAAAAATTAATATTGTGGTTTTTAACTGGCGAATTTCGTATTTTTATTATAATAAGTGGAAAAAGTGTTGCACTATTTGTCATGAAAAGTATGAATATTTGATAGTCAGTATATCAAAGTAAACATGCGATTTTAAGTGGACATTAAAATAATAAATTTAAAAGACTACAAACCATATTTTCAAACTTTCGTAGAAAGAATACGAAGTTTTGAAATCCACTATACGAAAAATTATGACTCATCGTCAGAAAGAATCGAGTGCAACAAAGAATAATACCTGTAATGACAGAGGTAAACAACACACTACTAACACACTTAGGTATGGACACACGCCCAATCCTGAAACTCATATATACATAATACCAGTGCTGCCAGACGAGCGGATTTATCCGTATTTACGGATTTTCCAGCTTGAGGGAGATTTGAAACGGATTTTGTACGGATTTTCTCATGGAAGCGGATTTTTCCGTATTTTTGGTCGATATTTTACGGATTT